>NC_050511.2:23484797-23504797 GCF_012460135.2 Molothrus ater | reverse complement strand
TGGGGCATGAAAGAGTTAGACATGATAGATACAGAAAATGCTGAACATCATGGCAGTAGTGCCATCTTGTAAGACTGGGCTTAAAGTGGCCTTTTACAGTGAGTCCAGGAACTCCATCATAATTACTGTTCTTTTCATGCTCAGATGGGCAATGTGAGAGTGGTTTTCAAGTGGAAGTATTGGGTTTTCTTTTTTAGCATTGGAGGCAAGGGTGGTATTGGTAAATTCCACTCTTTGAGGGTGATGAACTAGAGAGAGAGTCGTGTGTTGGGGCGTCCAAACTGGGAAGAGACCAGAACCCTATGCTGGGCTTGGTTGCTGGTAATCAGCAAATCAGGTCTCTTGTGCAATGCTGATCTCTCCAAATGTTAAAAAAGTTCTGTTTCCTTCTTAAGCCACATCATTTACAGCTAATGAAGCAGTGAGGGGGTGCAGGAGAGAGTCTATTGCAAGGGATGGTGACATGCTGGGGGAGGAAACCTCCTTGCAAATGGCCTTCCTTACTTTAGATGGCTCCCAGCTGTCACTGCTCTTCTCTCCTGTGCTGTCCTCAGAGTGTGCCTGGTTTTTGCTCTGCAGGGAGAAAATTAGAAAGGCAGAGTTAAAATAGCCTGATACAGTCAGGATGAGTGTGTTCCTTTTTGAATTCAATGTTTGAAAACAGTAGTGGGCTCCTTGGATTGCTTATTGAGATTCGTAGTGGAAATAAGAGCTCAAGGCAGGCCAGTTTCCATGTAAGCATTGGTTAAATTCTCTTACCTTGTAACTCAAAAGGAAGCTGAGAGGTTGAATATTTTGTCTTGTAACATCTTTATAAGGTTTTTATCCTGGATTGCAAAGAATGTTATCCTTTGTGATCATCTTGCCATGGTTCTATTTTTAGCACAGTGTATGTGGTTTTGAACAGCTTTGGGTTTCAGAAGGCAGAGTGATTCTCTCTTTGGCTTGAGGTATGCATTTGGATTCACCTTCAGCCTGTAGTCTAAGTCTTGTGCACCCAGAGTTAGCCTAACTACCAGGCAATAGACACTTCAGCTCATTCCTCTTCATCCTGCCCTCTCCTGTCCACCTGGGCACTTAATCAGATTTACCACCATTCACAACCCAGGTTCTAGCGCAGAAGACTTTAAAAAACAGCTGGAGATTTCAAGTACCTTTCATGTGTTAATCTTGCAATGTGTGTGATTTTTCTCATGTAAGGGAGTAATTGTTTCTGCTTGGTTAACAGTATTATACTGGCATAATCCTGAGATGATTAACTTCGGTGCTTAAAACTGGCAAAAAGTTCTGAAGCTTGTGTATAAACCTAAAGTTCAGTTTACACTTCAGTGTAGTTTGTTCACTTACACCAGAGGACAGAAGTATTAAAATGAAATAATCATGACATCACCACTGGGAGAACAAACTTAAAACACTTAGGGTTTTGTGGGGGTGTTTTGGAATATTTTTTGTGTGGAAAAGTGAAGTAAGGAGAGACAAATGAATTTCCTGAATAACAACAAAATGAAACTGCGGTGCTATTGGTAAGCTGTCCTTGTAATAGCGGTCTACTACTCTGCCTAGTAATCTAAGACAAGGTACAGTTTGTCTGTCTGGCTAGTCAAGCATCTGCACAGTGTGGGTTTTCCCTTTGCTCGCAGACCTGCAGAGCATTCTCTACATTTTCCTGTTTGGGCTTCATGAAGGAGATGTAAACTGGGAAGTGAATTGTCTATTTCTGAAGGAACTCTATGTGACAAGTAGCATTATCTCTTTGACATTAAGCCAGGTAGGAAGTGCTTTTAATCATAGGCAGCTGATGATGTTGTAATTTTTGAGTAAAGTTTGGTATTTGGATGTCTAAATAGAGTATTGGTCTAGTTCCAATTGAGTTTTTTATTAAAAGTTAATTGGAACCTTTCTGAAAGGTGCTGCATTTGGTGTAGAAGAGACTGGAATTGTCTGTTTATCCACAGAATGTTCAGTGTTGAAAAAATTTCACCATTCTTACCTTGATCCTCATTTCTGCGAAGTGTTGTGATGCTGCTCTGACAGCACTCCTCTCTTAATGGTAAGCTTAATGAAAGGAAAGTAGTTTCCATGTCAGCTCAGATCTAGGCTCCTTTGAAGGTTTAGTATGGAGGACGTGGGTTCTGTCCTCTTGCCCTGGCACAGTGAAGACCTAATGTGATGGCTTTTCAGGCCTGTCTTTCTAAAAGCTCAGTGGTATTCAGAAATGGACAAGGTTCACCAGCTCACTTTGTGTAGGATGGTGAACAGTGTATAGGTATTGTTGATAATTACCAATTTAAAATTGGTTTGACCAAGTAATCTGAAGTTTGTTAGCTTTGGTGGGAAAATTGCTTCATTTTCATCACTTCAAAAGCTTTACTTTCCTCCCCACTGGCTCCATCTACTGTGTCTGAGGATACATGTGGAATTTCAGATGTCTTCCAAGTGGATTCTCATGAGTTCATAGTAGCCAGAAATTGCCAGTTGACTCAATACACCTTGAATTGGTGAGGAGCATTCCAAAAATAGCAAACAAAATGAGAGTTTATTACTGGCACGTTAAAAAACAAATGGTTTCAAAAGTTCAGTATACAGTAGTTGTATATTTTTATATCTCTGTTTAAAACTTTAGTTTCAGTTATAAGCTTCTTAATTTATGAAAGTATAAAACCTAAGTTTACAACTGTTTAATTTGCTTAACAAATAATGTTTAGTTCATCACATTTCCCCCCTCCACAGTTCAAAGGCAGCCTCCTCCCTTGTGCTGGTTAGATTTCTTATTGCAATTTTGTTTGAATGTGACAAATGGTATTTGATGCCTTCATGGAGTTGAGGTCTATCAGTAGGCACTGGCCATGATAAAGCCTTTGAGGAAGGAAGCTTCTTAACTCACTGATTTCTCTGACAAAACTTCCTAGTTGTCATCAAGGATTATGGTTGTTATACTTGTTATACTTGTCTTCCTTTGATTTTCGCTACTACAAACAAGTAGCCAAAGTGTCTGAATACAGCTCCCTGCTCCCACCACAAAATAAAATGGAGTTTCCTTCATTTGGGAAAATGGCAGGAGTGTGAAGGATGTATGTTTATCCTGCGGTAAACTACAGTCCTGCTCAACCTCTTTTCTTTGACGTCTGCTGATGGCAGGATGACTGGGAAAAAGACTCCTTTGGTCAGGTCTGGTATCAGGAGCTATTCTGGCTTCTTACAAATCCTATAGTGTTCCAGGTGTTAGTGTTCAAATTTTCCTTTTACAGGTGCAGCATTGGTTCAGTTTGGTGCCTAGGTATTGTGTAAGTGATCTGAGAAAATGAAACATAACTCATTAGTCCTTTTATGGAGGCACTGATTTTTATACTTCATAAAATGTGAAGTTTATCTTCTGTGTTGAAAACAGAAGACAAGCCAAATCTGATCAATTGGTTTTGAAAGATACTCTATTCGTTTACAAATGAAGTATTTTGTACTAATTTTTAACCTGCTCCTTTAGAAATGTGTAGAAACTGCAACAGAGCAGAAAGCTGAGTCACTAAAAGCATCCAGAGGAATTTAATTTTATTTTCATCAACTAATCTACCCACTCATATCTATCTGTGTAAACTAATTACTTTTTTAATTAGGTAGCCTTTTTGATTGCTTATGGAGAGCTGTGGTGAAATTTACTGCTAATTATGCAGGGGCAGAAGGAGGCCTCTGGATTGTTAGGAAAGATGAGAAAATTTTATTTCCTTTTGTTGAAATGGAGAGCAAGTAGTAATTGATACATAAATAATATGCTTATTTTTCCAATTTCAACCTATTCAGCCTCTGTTAACCTTATTACTTGAGGCTCTTTCAGTGGGTTATTGGGTTTCCTTCCATGTAATGTAACATCTACAGTAACTTCAGAACACTAAGAAAACGAAACTGTTGTAGAAGTTTTTTTCTTTCTTTTAAAGGTAATCTTAATGTTGAGCGGTTCTAGAGTGGTGATGTTTGCCCTGAAATGCTGGCTGCTGAGATTTGCTAGCAAGCACTCTGCACAGTTCAAGAGCTGGTTTTTTCACTGTGGTTGAATTTGTGTTCAGAAAACTGGGGAAGGTGGCAATTATGGATCCCTTTCGCCATCACCTCTGAAGTCCTAAGCCCATAATTTGGATTTATTGTGAGCCTCCCGTTACATGTGGTAACAGAGCATAGCCAAGACTGCACATGGAAGAGAACCCAGAAGTGGTTCTCCTTTGTATTTTCTGTTCAGTGTCCTTAGAAGTGGGTTCCCTGAGATGAGATGGGAGAAGGATTGTTAAGATGGTTAGGCCATAGAGAAAACATTTTCTTCTTTGAATTAAATTTGCTACTTCCCTTGCAGTTTTTTACAGCAGGCCTCACAGTTCACTTCTTACCTTGCAAGTTCCATCCTTCTGATTTCAGCTGCACTTCAAACTTGCTTCCTATCTTTGCCCTGAATGAGCTCATTTGTGCACAAATTAACACATAAAATAAAATGACAAGTGGGAACCTGAAGTACTTTTGACCATTGTGTGTGTTTGATAAGTGTTCAGAAATGTGAATAGGAAGTGGAAAGTCAGAAAAAATTAGTTAATCTGGTCCTTTCATTAAGGAAGACCATTTTCACCTTCTTTGTGTCCTGTGTTGTAATGTGCAGTGCAACATCTGAAAAGTCAGGTAGGTATCACTGAATTGTCTCCTTTGAGGGGACTCTAGGGATCTCCTCTGTGCTGTATTCAAAGTCATTAATTTCAGCTATGTAACAACTCTATTGTATTTTTGAGTGAGGAGAGAAGTGTTGTTGAGAAACTATGAATGCTTATCCACCTTTTGATGCTTTTCCCTAATGTGTAAATATGAGGCAGGATCAGTGGTCCCTGTGTCATGAGTGACTGAGCTGCCTGGTCAAGAGAAGACCTCTAGGAAGGCAGCTCAAACAGCCTCCATGGACAGTCTCTTCTAGAGCATCATTTGTCTTAGTTGTTTCCTAAGGAAGGAACCTGTGAAATACTTTTTCCCCTCATTGTAACTCAAGCTCATTGCATCTTACTCTGTCTGCCAAGAAAAATGTATTATTTTCCTCTGTAATTCTGTTTACGCTTGAAGATTATTACCACTGCTACCCTCAGTACTTTCCAGGCTAAAATGTCTGGATTTGTTCGTTCTTTTGCACAGACCATTTTTCAGTCTTTTTCGTAGTTTTCACTGTTTTCCTCTCAATCCTTATTTGTTTATCTATTTTAGTTGCAGCTTCGAGATAAAACCTTTCTAATAAAAAGGGGAGTGTAAAGGTTGTTGGCCGTGTCTTATGAGCTAAACTAATGTTTTGCATGTAATACACTAAAATTCTTCTATATCTCTCAGAAATGGTGTCCAGCATTGACTTTTTCCTATGTTGGTGCAGTAGAAAATTGCTGCTGCCATGTGTAAGTTTGCTTTATTTTCTTATTTAAATGTGTCCTTACTAAAATAAGTATTTTAAATTTTCTCCAGTTTGTCAGGAACCTTTTGTTTTCTGATACTGTCCTTGAAGATACTGAACACCCTTGTATCACCTACATATTAAATGCACAGACTTGCTATTCTACTTCTTTCGTCATACAGGTCTGTTGAAGAGAACTGTACCTTTTGGGATGATCAGCCCATCCAATTTTAGTAGTAAATTCTTGGTGATTGCCCAGTCTTAAGGAGCTGTGCAGCCAGCCACCTGTCACACTAATGTGGCAATTCTGAGGACCTCAGTCTATTAGGAGGAAGTATGGCTCAGTAATTGAGCCTCTTCCTTGATCTGAACCTCTTGAGTTAGACCAAGGACCCCCACCCCTCATGCCCCAAGTGTTAGAACACAGATTGACTGCAGGTCCCTTGAAAGGTTTCACCAGAGATGGGGAAGGTGGGTTGCCAAAACAAGATATTTGTTACAGGGAAATAGAAAAGCTCTCTGTGGTTTATGCTTTTTGTGGATTTCACCCAAAATACTTGCGCACATTTAGCTCTTTTCTTCTCCTAAAGGATGTTGGCAGTCTGAAAACATGCTGCCTTCAGAAGTTAAGACAGTTCCCGAGGCATCTGGAAACAGTATTTTCAGGTGTGAACATACCTTGATTTTGAGGCTGGCTACTTCCTGTACTACAGAACATGTTCATTTTTAGAGAATTTAGTAGTAGGGCAGAGTATCATCTTGGTCCATGATGCAGTAATAGGGAGCTAGGAAATGGCTTGTACAGAGACATATTAGGCAAACATGAGAAACCACTCACCCTAGAAACTACTGCACTAAGAAACATTTCCTAAAGTTTGTGTGGTAGTTCAAGGCCATGTGACTTTCATTCTAAATGCTGCCTTAAGCCATGTCACAATCCTACTTCCCTTCAGCCACTATAGGTCACACCTGTTTAGCTTTCATATGCATTTTTTGTGGTAGTCAGGAACTGCACATAATTTTTATTTGGGCTTGTTTTCCAGAAGTGTGTATTCTTTCTTCTTCTGAAGAGCAATTTTTATTTTAAACCCTACTTTACCCAGCAGACTTGGCATCTCCCTACACTTCTTTTCAGCTCAGCATTTATTCACCATACGCCACTCAATGGCTGCAAGCAGACTCACGCTGCAGTCTTTCAGCTGTGACACACTTTGTGCACTCCAGCCACCTTTCCCAGTGGAGGTCACAGACTGGTCATTCAGCTGGGTGAATGAGTGTCCAAAGACGGATATTTTCCTCAGTAGAACTTCATATGTGCTGTGACCCAGGCAGTGTCTGCTTGGCACTTCCATGTCTAGAACACAATGCTGGTAAGAAGTCAGGCATGTTCTCTTATGGAACTGTACTGTCAAAACAGGTTTCACCTCTTAGCCCTCCTCTGTGGTACTGGTCTGGGGTCACTTCAAAAGTAAGATCATTCTGACTGATCCAATCAGGAATCTTTTGGTGTTGATCTTCCAGAGTAGTGCTTAAGAGTGATGGAGAAGTAGACATTACTCTAAATGTGCTTAAGGTACATAAGTAAGTACTGAAACAGCAGTTTACTCAAACTCAGGCAAATTAACAAAGAATTTTATTGAATATTCAATTTAGCACCACACAAAAGGTACACTGTGCTTTGTGTTGCCTTTAAGAAACATGCCAGAACACTTTCAAACTAGAAAAACTAATATAAAAAGCTTCCTTGTTTATCAACAGAACTTACTATTTGCTTTAGAGAAGCTACTCTGAAAAAAACCACAGCTTTTGTACATAATGTTTTAATGGTCTTCCGGGCAGACTAAGTGTTGTTCCGTTACCCATTAGTTCCCCTTAGCTCTCTTTTGTGTCCTGGGGTTTGAATTTTGTTAAAAAAAAAAATCACTTAGGCCAAAGTGCTCTCAAGAAAAGCATTCAGTCCAGAACTCTTATTAGCAGATGCAACTCACAATATACTAGTCACCTGCTAAATCCTGTTTCCCGAAAAGCAGAAGAATTTTGATGCATGGAAGTTGTATGAATTGGGCTCAACTTAGTGCCATGCACATTGAGAACGATCCGGAGTCAGCTTTTGCCTTGGACTCAAAAGTAATCAAGGAGTACATACTTGATAAAACTACAGAAAAATTGCACCATAAAAAAAAGGTAGGTGACTGGGAAGGGTTATTTGCTCTACCTTCTCTTTCAGTATAGATTTTTATGCTGTAATGTATATTATTTCAAATATAAGGTGCTTCTGAAGCCCATGTTGGGGTTGGAACTAGATGGAACCTTTCCAACCCAAACTATTCTATAAAGATGTTTCATTCTTAAGTTATTAGTGGTCCCTCTAATAGCCAAACTTTGTTTCTTAGCCTGAACTGTTCAGATTTAAGTTCTCTATATTAACTAATACACTTACTTTAAATGGGCTTTATTTTTCTTTTTTTTTTTTTAATTGAGGTGAACTGGAAATATATCTATTTTGCCCAAATATGGAACACACAAATGTTTCAGAATATTCTTTATTTGATGCACCTTGCAGTTAGAGAAAGCTCAGTTTGCATAAAGGGAACTTTAGCAAGTCAACAAAAGTAGTAGAGCCATAGTCAAATGAAACTGTGGAATGGACCCCGTGCTAATGCATATAAGGAGAGAACTGGAAAACAGCTAGGCTTCCAGCTTCACTGACTCCAGTATGGAACGTGCTTCTTTATACTCTTCAGCTTCTTCCAATTCTTTTTCATTTTCCTGTAATCAAAAGCAACATTTTTGAGTATCCTGAAAATAACTGTTGTGGGATTAAATTTAAGAAGGTAAAAACTGCTAACAAATAAGGAGAAAGCTGAGGTACTCTACAATATTTCTGTCTTACTGGCAGCATCTTCTTACAGGTCTCAAGTGGATGGACTACAAAATGGGCTGGGAGAGCCAAGTCCCTCCCACTGTAAGTAAAGATCAGGTTCATGACAACCTGAGGAACCTGAATGTGAGATACCTAAGTCTGTTGGACCTGACAAGATGCTTCCCAGAGTCCTGGAGAATTGCCTGATGCAGTTGCCATGCTCCTCTCCATGACATTTGAAAAGTCATGGCAGTCAGGTGAAGTCCTTAAAGACTGCAAAAACGGAATTATCATTGTGGACTATATGGTCCCCCACAACATCCTTCTCCCTAAATTGAAGAGAAGTGGATTTGATGGGTGGGCTCTTCACTGGATAAGGAATTAGCTGGATGGTCACAGCCAGAGAACTGGTCAGTGACTCAATGTTTGGATGGAGATCAGCAACCAGCGATGTCCTTTAGGGAGCTGTACGGTGAACAGTGTTATTTAATATCTTCATTAATGACACAGAAAGTGAGATCCATAAATGTGCAGATAACACCATCAGCTACTCAAGCTGAGTAGCTCAGCTGATGCAACTGAGAAATGGGATGCTATCCAGAGGAACTGGACAAGCTCGAGAAGTGGGCCCATGGAAAAATTCATGTGTTTTAACAAGGCCATTGTGCGAGGTGCTGCCTGTGGGTCAGAGCAGCCCTGGTACCAGCACAGGCTGGGGATGAACAGATCCCAGCAGCCCTGCCCAGAAGGAATTGGGGGTGCTGGTGGCTGAGAGGCTGGACATGACCCAGCCATGGGCACTCCCAGCCCAGAGAGCCACACGTGTCCTGGGCTGCATCCAGAGCAGGGTGGGCAGCAGGGCCAGGGAGGGGATTCTGCCCCTCTGCCCTGCCCTGCTGAGACCCCACCTGCAGGGCTGCATCAGCTCTGGGCTCCCAGCACAGGAAGGACAGGGACCTGCTGGAGGGAGTCCAGAGGAGGCCACAGAGATGATCAGAGAGCTGGAGCACCTTCCTTTCTGGACAGGCTGAAAGTTGGGTTTGTAAAGCCTACAAGAAAGACAGGGACAGACTTTTTAGTAGGGCCTGTTGTGACAGGACAAACAGTGATGGTTTTAAACTAAAGGAGAATAGATTCAGGCTAGATAAAAAGAAGTTTTTTACAGTGGAGGGTGGTGAAGAACTGGGACAGGTTGCCTAAAGAGGTGGTAGGCATCACATCCATGTAAATACTCAGTGTCAGGCTGGATGGGACTCTAAGCAACCAGATGTAGTTGAAGATGTTCCTGGTCATTGCAAGGGAGTTGGAACAGATGATCTTTGAAGGTTCATTCCAACCCAAACCGTTCTATGAAATGAGGAATATATAATTTTTGAAAACACACATTCTATGTTACTCAAAGCAAAGGTAAATTCTTTTGTCCTGCTTAAGGTCCCAGATAATGGCTGTCATGTGCAAGTGGATTTGACCTATGCATACCTTTATTTGGTAAGTGTTGAATATCTAAAACCAAGGGACGAGTAAAAACAAACTTCAGATTAAGAGTACTCTTAGAAAAATGCTTAAGTAGACTGACAATTGAAAAACATACTAGGATACAGTACATGTCAATAAATGCATTGAAGATGAGCTAAGCACAGAAAGAAACACATGAAGACTTCCAAATTCTTAACAGCAATAGTAACTGTCCCCATTCCTTGTTTTAGGTTTGCATACTATGGATCAACAGCACCATTTTTGCACACCACTGAAATTTAGACTGTTCAGTAACTAGATGAGAGACAAAAAGACCCTAAATCCTGCCAGGTACTGAGAATTTATTTTGGCAAACAGTAGAGGCAGGCTACCTGAGATTAGGACACCTTGACTTTTCCATTAAAAAAGTATTTGCATTTTAGCCATCACTATATCTGGGACATAATTTAGGATGTTTATTTTTAGCCTCACAATACCATTTATTGTGCACCAACATGTGTAGCTGAATTCTTGATGAGAAGGCAGCTTTTAAAATAAGCATTATCATCTCCAAACATAGTATAGGTTCAGTGAATCTATTTGTACAACATACTCTTTATTCCTAAAGGTATTTTTATCTTAAAAAGCAGGGCAGTACTGCTCATTTCACTGATAAAACATTAAGCAATACTCAGCAAGGACTCCTCTGACTTGTCCATAGCGTAATAGGAGTAGTAACCAAAGTACCTGACAATTTCAGTTCTGTACAAGCATATTATATACATTTATACTATCTATAAAACCTAAAGTAAGTGAACTCATTTTTCTGATGAGGGCACTAGGACAGGAGTTCTGAGTCCATTTTCACAGTCTGGGATAAATGTATGTTCAATGTACATTACATTAAGGACAGCTTCTAACACACACACAGTCTCCACAGACTGAAGACCAAGTCTGCAAAGACTGCTATCTAAAGCAAAATACTGGTATCTTATAGGATGCTGGTCTTGGGACCTACAGAAAATTCTTTAATCCAGTTTTTATTTGCTGCAGTTGTTTATCCAGGAACTGCAGCACTTCTTCATCAGTTGGGGTGTGATGCAATACTCACTAGTAGTTGAGTAAGCTCTGCATGTGCAACTTCTAGTCTGCGTTGGCAGTCTGGAATCATCATTCGTGACTCTTGTAAGATCTCGATCTGTGAAAATCAGAAGACAATGAAATTAGAATATGTTCCAGATAGAAACATTATCTTGTAGGATAAGTTGTTACTCTAAAAAATCAGCAATCTAGTCATTATCTAGGAACTTCAGAACAATTGCACATATCTTCTGAATAGGCTTCTTTTCTTAAAAGAATTCACTTAGCATAATTGCTTAAAACTCTGTTAATTTACAGCACATTTACTCTATGCATAACTGAATATCAAGTATTAAGTGCAAGACAGTATTCAGAATAATCTTTCCCTTGGCCAAAAAGTACAGCTTAGTAAGGTTTTCAGCAGTTGTTAAAAAGTCTATTTATAACAAACTTTCTCCTGCTGTCATGAAGCAGCTTCATCCAAAAGGGGATCAGCTGGTTATATAAATATCTCCTGCATCTTTTGGGTAATAAAGAAAAAGAATGTTCAGATAATACCCCATAGAGATAATTACTGCATGAAAAAAGTTATTGAGTTATTGATCACATTGTGTGCAGACTGCAGGAGGCTCTGACTGAAAGACAAAGGTAAAGAAAAATGAAAAGCAAAGACCAGCAGGCTCATATTTTTGATGCTTATCATGCATAAAAAGTTATTACATATCCTTGTGCTTCATTTTAGGAGAAAGATTATTCTCACCATGCACTTTGAACAAAATTACTAAACTGGCACCCCACTGAATCTGAAAATCCTGCCACCTCCTAAAGAAAACAACGTCAGTTTTAAGAAAGGGAACATTTATTTCATGGAGCATTTCTGGATCTGAACACCAAACACTGAGAAGAAAAGATGTGCAGAGTTGTTCAGTAACGTTAAATTTATTTAGGAATTAAAATCTGTTAGATATTTAGATATGAAACATCTCCATTCAGGATAACCTGCAACAGAAAGCCTTCTCTTTAAATCGCTTTTTTCTTTCTGCCATTCCTATGTGGTATCATCCTGCTAGTATTAATGCTGCTGTATCAAAAAGTCATTGTAAAAGGATGTTAAGCTGTAGTTAAGAATGCAATTATGTATTCAGAAAGGCTTTGTGTAACAAGATATTATCAGCAAGTTTTTAAGTGTCACTTAGACCATTTGGTTTTGAGAGAAAAAACTTTCGTTTCTAATTTTACACTTTAATCAGTCAATGTAACAGCCATAGAATGAGGTGTGCCATAAACTGCATGATATGATGCCTTCTGCTTTATGTAGTAGAATACCTACAGGAGTGAGAATATCCAATAATTACTTCCTTGTGCCACACAGATATGAAGTATTTTTGTGTTGTAAAACTTGTTAAACGGATAATATGAAATTAGTAACTTATTTGGTATGTGCCACTAGACAAGCGACCTGGGAAGGCATGTAAATCTTGACTCTGTAAGCTATAGTCCTGCCTGCTCTAAGAAATAAACAAATCTACCCAAATAATTTGATTCAAAACAATATTTGACTGATTTCCAAATGGCTACCCAAGTTTTATTTATATGTGCCAGTGGTGCAACGATAAATAAAAATCTGAAAGATGTAAGTCCTAGAACTATATTCAGTAAGTGCAAACAGCTGGAGACTGTTCCGGGAGAACAGGAATTTTGTGCACCCATTATGATTTAACTTCTGCATAAACCAATTTCTTTTCAAAAAATGCTGATAATCTCAGATAAGACTATTTACTTTTACAAATATACATAGTGAAGTCAAAAGTTCAAACATTATATAAGCTTTTTGACTGGATTTTTAAAAGCGTTTATTCTTTAAATTCTATAAAAATTCTGCCCAAGTTTCAGACGGAACTGTAAGGGTGCCAAGCACGACAGCCACCCAAACTCCAATGCCAGGCACTGCAGCCATTTCCATCCCTGTGACATGCACTGCAGCAACTCAAATTCCACTGACCAGACCAGAGCAATTCCAACTCCAGCTAAAGACTATTATTCAACCCCAGCCAGCAACTAAGTACCAGGCAGCAGCTCACTTGCTCCTGCCCCCAGCCTAGTGGGGAGAAGACAACAGGAAGAAAAGATAAACCTTGTGGGCTGAGATAAGAATAATTTAATAACTTTTAAAAATGCAGTAATAATAATGAGGGAGAGAGAGATATTAGTTTTATCAGCTTCAAAAAACAGAAGCAGAGTATGTTGATTTGGGTTTTTCGCCCAACTGACCCACATCTAACCAAGAGATTTATAGATATGTAGATCCAAATAATTTGAAAGCAACAAAAAACTCCACTGCAAAATAAAACAAAAAACCCCAAACAAATTCCATAGGGTTCTCCTTGCGCTTAGAAGGACACCCTGATATACTACTGGGTCACAGGTTATAATGCCAGTATTGTTTCATGTGAAAAGAGTGGTGTTCTGAACAGAAAAGGTAGGCTAGAAACCATGACAAATGTAAATGTGTCATATATGTACCAATTACATACACAAAAATTAATATATAGTCTAGCTTTTAAATACTGTCACATAATCACTTGCCTGTTTTCTATTGCACAGATAATCCTAACAGTATGGATCTACTCAAAGATGGCAGAGGTAAGGAAAAGACATGTAGAAAATTGTTTGCTAAAACAAGTGCTACTGGTTTGAACTACTTTTCCTCAAAAAGTCTGTAAAGCACTTGGAATCCATTAACTAATTACAGCCACACCTGGTGGAAGGAGAGGGACTAAAAGAAAAAAAGTAACCTCTAAGTATCACAAAAACCAAAGGTTCCAAAATTTAGTAATCCCACTAATAGCACACAATAAATAATCATGCTAAGGCTACTGGTAGGCTAATCCATATTTGTAGCTTAAATCCACACCATGGCAGTACTTCTCATCTCAGCAGTAAACAGAAGTAGTATCAAGGTACTGGGCCTTGGTAATATCAATGTACTTGGCCAGGATTGTGGTGTAGGGATCTATGGAGTAGTACAGCATAGATAATGTAGCAAGAAGCTAGGCATAGGAACTCAAAGGAGATACAGCATTAAGGTGAATATGGGCACAAAAAAAACCCCCATAAATGCACACAAGAATTGTAGGAAACACAATTTTATGAGTTCTACTTGCTTTCAGGCCCAAAAGAAGCTTGAACCATCCACAAATACAGCATACAACAGCACACTTGCTTTAGGCAAGTTGTCAAATACATTCATCAAAAGACTCCTGAAAGACCTTGCAATAAAAAACTGGGAAACACAGTTTGGTTTCTACAGTGCTTGAGTGCTTCAAGAAATGGCCATGTGTCAACAATGAACTACCTACCACCTCTAGCATGAAAACTGATGGAGGAGGAGAAACCCTCTAGATGTAATACCTTGGTATTTCAAATGAGTTTTCTTTGCAGCTCCTCTGTTAAGATCTAATCCTGTTTCTTCTAAAGCAGATCACTTTAGGACATTAAAGACATAAAGTCTAGAATCCAAAAGGTACTATATCTGCCTAGATAAGAAGGAAAACACTCTTTGGAAAACAGAAGGGGAAAAGGAGGATCACAGTAATGCCTCTTCATAATTTGGTTTCTTTCATAAAGTTTGAATGCGTCTTTAATACCAGGTCTGTGTTAGGGATATTGTATGGTATTTGGTACAGAGAATTCCAAGTTGCTGGCTTTTCAGCAAACAAACTGCGCTTTTGTTAAGGATAGTGTCAAAATATATAAGGAGAAGCATTAGGTCTTCACTTGCATTTCCACTGCAACTTTACCAAGGATCTAGAGCTAGAATTCATAATATTAAACAAAGATCATCTATTCTTAGGGGGCAGAAAAAGTACTTATGCAAATAATGAGACTGATGTAAAACAGCACATTTAATCTAATCTTGCTCAATCTGTGAGAAGAAGGAACTTTGAACCAATCAGGTGGGTGGTTGGAAAGAGCTAAGCATGTAAAAAGCCAACTAACCAGAATATTTCTTTGAGGCTAAAAAGACATTTTAAAAGTTCTAGAACATTACAACCCGCCTTTCAGCAAGAATCCATGAATAACAAGACCAGCAGCAAATTACCATCTTTCACATTATTTTCCAAAACAGCAAATAATTTCCAAATGCCTGTCTTTCTAGCTGTTTCAGAAGGTACTCTTTCACTCAACAAAGCAAGAGAAATATTGCAGTTTTCACAAATACTGGAAAAAAACTGTATGAGCAAGATGTACTTTATATACTCTTAGGTACTTTTGACACGCAGAGATTAAATTCTGTGTTAAATCCACTGGATTTTTAATTCATCTAGAAATAACAAAATTCAAGAAGTAACTTGGAACTGTAGAATTACATTCAAAAAATGGAAAATTTACCACCCACTTATCAGTAAAAATGTTGCCAATTAGCAAAACCACCAGAGTATCTCTACAATCCCAGAGAGAGGAAACATAGAGTTGTTGCTTTCCCCCAGCTCACATGTCTCAAAATAAAAGCATGAGCTGTGAAAGAATATTTATTTATATATGAACATCAACAACCACAGAAACACAGAAAGCTACAAGTTTCTAACATTGGAGTTTGCACTTGAATGATACTGTGTGAAAATTCTCTATTAAAGTAGTATTATGAAGTCCTGTGGAAAGTCTTCATGTATTGAGAATTGTTATAACTGAGTAGAAACTAAGACTTCATTAAGACAAAATCAGTAGGCAGTTAGAACTACACTACTTCTTGCTACCCAGAGAAACTATAAGCAAAACTTGCACCTGGTGGGATAAATCAGAAGTATTTCAATATTTATTACCACAACAAAGTCTTCTTGCACATTGCAATGGAATCTTCAGCATCTAACAGCATTGCAAGAAAACTGTCCTTTTTGTTTTCCTGGTATTGAATCTGCTCCTCATTAAGCAAGTCCTTCTGGACAGTTCAGGTGAGGGCTAGCATGTAACAATTGCCAACCATCCCAGATGGTCACTGCCTCAGCTAGAGAAGACTTGAGTCCACTGGAACCATGAGTTGCCCCAATGCATAAGGAGTTACGAGAAAAATACTGAATCAAAACCTATTGTTCTAAAAAGGGACTGATCCCTCATTACAGACCAGACATACTCTAAAGACTACATATGCTGTAAGAATGGTATTTTCCACTTTAAAGTGAAATTTTCCGTATTCGCTTTTGTATGTAAAACTGTATGTTCTGAGTTATAACTAGAAAGCTAAATGAAAACAGTACTATATCAAGAGAAAGTATTGCTTTTAGGCTTTTTAAGAATCCCTGCCTGAACTCTGGATTGATTTGTGCATGTATAGAAATACATAAATATACACACACACACACACACACACACACACACACACACACATATGATTTAGTCAATACCTCAGCTAAATTAATAGTTAAAACTATTCTCCTAGTCTCAAGTAACTGAATTCATTCCCACCCCCCAAATGTTACTTTTCATTACTAAGATAAAGATTACAACTGTATTTTAAGAAATTAGAGATTAACTAGAAGCAATTCTTAAAATGGGTAACTACAGATATTTTTTCTGAAAATGATCTCAAAGTCTTTACTGTATCCAAAATATCATTCTGAGCAAACTCTCCTGGAACCATATAACTTTCTTTGAAGTCTCCAAATTTTTAATAACCTAAAATAATAACTTCCAGAATGCAAAGTGTGCTGAATAAACAAGAAATGAAAACATCATTGGAGAATCTGATTGCTTTCAAAGTGGATCAGGCAATTTCTGAATGAATCAAGACTGTTTTCTGTGAAGGCTTTTGTCATTGGTCTCTAGAAAGACTTTCAAGGAGTAGGTAACAATTTCAGCAGAAGTTCACAGCCATCACTGGTTTTGACTTTCATGATATCTTGCAGGTCACTGTGGAAGTACCATGATACAGTCAAATAATCTGATGAATGGACAACACTAAAAATAGGAATTGAACTCATTAGTTTTTGTTAGCACCAGATCTTCAGAAAGGCTGTTGTTTCGTACATCTTCAAGTCTCAGTCTGGTGAGGCAGAAGACGAGTCTGCTCCATAAATACAAATCTTTATTTGTACACAAATTCTTTGTTTGTATTTCATTCCTATGGCACAATGAAAGCAAGGCAGGACATAGATATATGAACTGAAATATGAATTTACTAAAAAAGTTGGTTTAACTTTTTCTAGAAAGGCTTTCTCCTATCTTTTGCTAATTTTGTATTTGAATTTTGTTTAACCTATTCTTCCATTGTTTAAAAAAATACAGGATTCCAGAAGGTTATGTTTATTACTATTAAGTGAAAATAATTTTAGTACAGTTTTGATTTCTGTGAAGATTTGAGATAAAACATCTTGGAAATACTTGGACAAAAAACATTATCAAAAGATAACATAGTTAGTTGAAATAATATGAGGACCACAGTGAAACACACATTTCACACTTCTGTAAAGAATAAACACCAATCTCCCAAACCCATGTTCCTCTTGTGGGTAGATGTGACACTTTTTCTCCCAAAAGGGTATGTACCAACTGTCTGCAACCACTATCCTTGTGGTAAACCTTCCAAGAAAAAATGTAATCATACTAACAGTGACACTACACTGTACTCTTGAGCAGACCAAAGTACAGCATGCCCCCTCCTAATCTATGACTTCACTACAAACTCCAGCAGCTTCACACTGCTTTCTTTCTCTGAGGTTTGTGATTTTACCAAAAGGATAATAGTGAGTAAAAAAGGATACTCAGCTGAAATGTTTCCCCTTCATATTAAATACTGGGCATTCTCATTTTGCTCTAACATTTCCAGTTAGCAGCAAGTATTTGGTTTACCTACATCCACTGAGACCATGTATTCACTACAGGTTCTCCGTATTTCCAAGAAAGAGTCCATGATGGCCTCACACAGAGTGAGTGACAGTCATCATGACATAAAGTACTAAGTAATCATATACATACATATAAACTATAATCCTTGCAACTTAACACCTTCAAGAAATTTCTATGGCTGTTTTTATGTCACAATTATAGTCTAATATTTATATAACATGAGTCTAGAAAAGTACAGGAGATTCCTCTCTCTGAAGATGACTATGATTAAATGAAAACCAATAAGGATTTTATAAAACAAGATCTAGGAATAGTTTACCTGCTTCTTAATTCCATAATCATCGCATGCTTCAGCTTTCATTTTTTCAATCTTTTCTTCTTGCTGTTTTGCTTCTTTTTCATACATAATTTTTTCTTTTGCCAGCCTGCAATTAACAACCAAGTCATTGTGTTAGTCTCATTCTATTACAGTAAAAAGTAACATCAGTGAAAACAGCCCCCCACTCAAAAGTTACAGGCCTGGAAGATAATATGCAATTTTATAAAAAAAGGCTTTTAACTACTGCAAAAAAAACCCTGTATCTAGGAAATGATAAATTTAGCTATAATATAAAAAGAGTATTTTCTTCACTTGTCTTGATGCCGGTTTGGGGGTCACAGACAAAAGTAACAGTTCCAGAATTTATATTCCAACAATTTTCTTTATTTCCTGTCTTTCAAAGGAAAAGGAATCCATGTTTTAATCATAATAATGGACCCATACTTGGGAGCAGGATGCTTTTTGCTAACAAGCATAAATTCAAGAGCAATAGAAATAAGTTTGAAGGTCAGAGGAATATTAAGCTAGTCTAATATGATGTCCTACTGTAACTATTACATTGCAATCCCATTATCAAACTTTCCCACTTTATCACACGTATTCATTAGGCATATCTTAGATTATGCAATACTAGATATGAACCAAAGCATCTTTCAGGATCTGAAAAATACTGGAACAGTTTCTCTTCAGCTAGATCAGGAGCAGAACAAACATGGAGATACTTCTGCAGACCTGAAATCGTGCTGAAAAAAGTCCTTCCCCAAACAAGGGTAAGATTGACCTATATAAGATTGTTTGAAGGTAATTTAATATCCAAAAGAACATAAGCAGATTCAAGAAGCAAAGAATATATTATACAATGAAAAGAGAATAAATAAAGGTCTAGTAGGGTCTAGTAGAGAGCTTCATGACCACATTAGTGCATCAGTGTTAATTAGTTCATCATTTGTCACAGTTAAGCGCCCTACTAGGAGTGCTGAGAATGGATAGAATGCTATTGGGGTGTCAAGAACCCCTGTGAACTGAAGCTGCCACAAAACCACCACTGAGCTGTATGACAAAAAAAAATCCAATGAGAATATACTGATAATGCAACTGCTGGAACTCTCCCTGTTATTTACAAGAGTTTATTTGCTAAAATAGCCCTAAGCCATGGCTCCACAGCAGTCAGTCTAGGTTGGGCTGTAGCAACATGCACCTGAACTTGCTTCAGTCCTCATGGAGTCACACAGCCAGAAAGGGCTGTCAGCCTTACAAAGCATCTTCAGCTGTGTGCGGAGCATGCACTCTGGGTCAATAGATCAGGCCATTTTCTACATGTAAGCCAAGTACCAGCTTTGAGAAGTAGAACTGGAGAAAGACAGGAACCTAATTACTAATAATAAAGACACTAAATGAGTGGCTGTAATTCCAACTACTGGAACTAGTTCCAGTATTAGCATCAGTAAATATTGATTTAATAGAGGATGAGTTAATTGTTTGATCAAGGTTACCTGATTTAATTCCAGACAGTATTAGTTGCTTTGCTACTTTTAGGTTCTAAAAAAGTTCATTTTAATCAACCCGTGAAACAGATGACTTTTTCTGAATGAAAACAGCAAATTCCCTCGAGGAGCAAGGGGAGAGGTGTGATTGAACAATGTTTTTATGTGATTCACTTATTGAAATGTGCACCCCATTGGAACTAAAGACAACTTATACTTCTGAATGAAACATTTTACATTATTTTAAATTTTAGCCAAAACAAAAGGTTCAGTGCATGACATTATTTGTATTTTCACATTCACATCTCCTATGCACACTAACTTTTCAAACTGACTGCTCCCTCAAGTCTGTATACTTTCATCAAACAGGGAAAGACTACATGTTCTCACCTAATTTTGAACTTTTGCCTACCTTTCTCACATCTGCATTCTTGAGAATTGCATCTGTATTTATTGACCTATTTCTGTAGTAGCTGTCATGTCACAAGAACTTGAAATATTCTGCTTTTAAAAAAATATATACAGGAAATATGAACCATGAGAACATTTTCTGTG
>NC_050511.2:23442297-23479797 GCF_012460135.2 Molothrus ater | reverse complement strand
CTCCCACAGACACAGCTCCCTGTGAACTTTCCCAGCATGGTTCCAATCTCATGAGCAGCAGTCCTCCCAAACTGCTGAGAGTCCCTCCCACGGGCAGACAGTCCTCCCAAAACCGCTGTGGGATGGTCACTTTTCCACGGGGTGCAGTCCTCCAAGGACAAGGCTGCTCCAGCCTGGAAGCAGGGCCCTCTCTCTCCATAGAGTCTCCCACTGGACCACAGCCTCCTCCAGCCTCAAATTTTAACATAGTAATGTTTTTTTAAAAAATTAACCATTTCTGTGAAGAATAAGTTATTTATATCCTAGAACAAATAGTCACAATTAAAATAGTGGTATAAAATATTTTGCAGCTGGGTCAGATGTTAAAAAAAATCTGTAAAGAAGCTTCATTTTTAGATATATTTTATTGCAATCTACACATACGATGCTTTCTAGCAAGCACTGGCAGTTCCACAAACTATCACAAAATTCATGAAAACTCTTGATTTGAGGCACATGGCAAATAATTATGGTACCAACTAGTGACTAAATTTTCGTTTTCCTCCCTTAAAAATACACCTATGACGCAGAAATCCTCAAGTCCTTCTCCTTTCTAACACCAAATGTTAAAGAAGTAAAAACTGACAAACAACTGCATACAGTAAGTATTAGCTCATTCTTCAAGTCTCTATTCATATTAGCTCTTTGCAGATATACATAAATGTTCAACTGAAGTGAAGGCTCCCACATGCCTGAATTAAATCTCCTGACATTAAGCTTTCTTTCCTTAGGTTATTTTTCATAGACCCTGGAGGTCTATTCCCCTAGAAACAACAGATGAAAATAACCCAAACAGAATAAAAATATTTTACTATAATCTCCAAGTCTTTCACAATGAAAAAGTAGAATCATAAGATCCAGTTACTCTACACCTTGTCTCTATTGCCAGTGACTAGTTATCTGCTAGGGAAAGAATATAAAGAAACAAATAAAGGGACATTTCTGGTGGCATACCTGCCTCTAGAAATCAAGTAAAGAACTTTTTATCACTGAAGAACTAAACCATAAATGGTTTTACAGACAAGAGGTCAGCTCCTAGCTATGGCTGCTGCCCTTTAAAATTCTTTACACATCTGACTTTAATATTACTTAACACTTAACTTAATAACTTCACCATTTCTGTGTTCTCTGTAAGTAATCGTTTCATAATTTTAAAGCTGGAGACTAAACCCAGAAGAGCCCAAAGGGCTTGACAGATTCTTAAGGTAGTAGGAGAAAAAAATTCCTTTCCATATCATTATGATTTACTTCCTTATCCATTTTCCTTTAGTCATTCTGTCTCCCCCACTTCAGCTCCCCAACCTGAAGAGCAAAGTAACCCAAGGTAGTTCGAGACAGCAAAATAGCTGACCACTGGTGTACAGAGGTCTTTTCCCCTGGCTCTAGCACACACCTCTGCCAGCAATAATGTTCAAATGACTTCTCCATACCAAAACTGCAGGAAATTAATACAATGAACAAAACAAAAAAACCCCAACAAAGAAAACAACAATCACCCCTCAAAAAAACAAAACAAACAAACAAAAAAACCCCAAAAACCAACAAAAAAACACAAAAAACCCAAAACCAACAAAAGCAAAACAAACAAACCCCCAACAAACCAAAGCCCAAATAAACAACACATAAGAGTTTTTCTCCTGTGCTAAGTAAATTGAGTGAACTCAGCAAAAGGCTTGACTAGCATCAGAAACCAGAGAAGGGGAGAGGGAAATGAGATCTCCAAACTTAGAATCACTTTGATTTCTCAAGGGACTTCACCTCCAGTCTGCTTAGGGTGCAGAGTTGCAAGTGCTGTTCTAACTTCCAGCTGCTGCAAAAAGAGCCCCAAATTGACCTTGTTTCTCACTTCACAAAGGCACCTACATTCTTACTTCAGTCCATATACATCAACGCTGTCATCTCCTGTAGTCACATCATTAGCAGTAGAAAGCAAATCTACCTCTCTGATCTTAAGAAGGGCAGTTTATCTGAAATTTGACAGATGAAAAAATTATGTACAATGAGAGTTTTCTGCATGCATAATGCAATTAGGATCCACTCTACATAGACAAAAATTCTACCTTCTTCCACAGTCACAGACAGGAACTACTAATTGATGCCTAGAATAAAAGTGGTAAAATGGTACAAGGACAGAGCAAGCATGTGCTGCTACTCCTAATGTTCCCCCAACATCCAGTAGCTGCTGACAATTCAGATTCTACATAAGCTAGAAAGGCACCTGTGTGCTTAAGCCACCAAATACAGACTTCTTTCCAGTATTAGAAAAATCAACACAAAAAACATTTTCCTGGCTGGACTGAGCAAGCAGACCTCTGAAGAAGATGAGGGGGAATTGCTCAGTTTTGCTATTGAGCAAATTCACTATGTCCTATTCAGTAGGAAAAGCATTTCTTCAGAACTAATGTTACCATTAACCACTGTACATGCTAATATGCCATGGATTCAGCCTAAGAGCACAGAGTGACAGTAGTGACTAGATAATGAGATATCTATGCTAACTTAGTTCAAACTCAGAAGTCCATAATAGTGTAGCTTTACAAGGCACAGCTTTTTAAACTTACAGTATAATAAACTTTTTATATAAATATTAGTATTAATATTAATAATAGTAATTTTTCTTTTAGTATAATGTATTAACACTACGCACAATTATAGGGCAAGTAACTCAGCAACTGCAGTAACACTGGCAATATGCTAATCACTACCTGCAGAGCTTAAAGTACCAGGTCCTAATCTGGACCTGGTATTTTAAAAATTTTACTTACACACACTCTTGGGTTCATTAAGGCTACATAAGAATACAAACTTTACAGACTAAAGGGCCCAAGAGAAAAAGCCAAGGAAGGATGAAGAAATACTTGACCCAGTTATGCAAACTGCCATATTTTCTTAGCCATGAGAGCCTACTTTCAGATTTAGATAGGATACCAAGTTTATGAGCTTATTTTCTTCTTCTAGCGACAAAACCATCACCAAAGCTAAAATTTCTCTTTTAAGACTCAAGATGTAACAATACATGAGTATATGCATAATTTTCAGCCCCTTCTGCATCTAACAGCTTATGGAACGGTTAGATTTATCATAACATTTCAGGGTAACTTTGCAAGCTTGGATTTTCTCAAGGATCACTACTGTAAAAAAGGTGAACATACGATACATTATTTTCTAAGTCAGAAAATTATTTCAAGGTAAAAATTACTTGTAAAGTTAAAAAGTTTTTTATCATCTATGTTACTACAGGTCTCTCTGAATCTTCAGGGCTTCACTTGTTCTTGCCTCTACAGAAAGTTGTAAATGCTAAGAAGCACAAGAGCTTCGGTTTTAGATTAGAACAAGAAGTGAAGCCTCTGATGTGGTAACAATTTGGGTTGCCAAAGATCTTCACTTTATAATCCAGGCATCATCTTCAGACAAGACTTTTTGTTTTGGAGAAAAAAACCACAGAAACTACTTCCTCCCCTGTAGGCCCCTCCCAGCTGGGAGTAACTCTAAGTGTTACAATAATGAGAAAAATTAAATAGAATTGCAGTCATATTATGTGTGCAGGCAATTCACAATGCATCAGAAAGACTTACTAGAGTTAAAAGAAAAAACAATGAATGCTCTGGTCTTGAATGAGATTTCCACCTATATGATATATATAATTCAATAATACTTAAAATCAAGCAGGATGGATTATGGTTGTTAGCATAGCTGTAATTCATCTCCTGCATAAAAAGCACTACCATATATTTAATACCATTTTTTTAGATTTCCCATGGATCCACATTCTAATTCAACAGAAAATAATTATTTGTAACTGTTTAATTCACATAGGTAAGTTTGTGGCTCACCATGAGAAAAATATGCATAAAGCCACCAAACTGGTACTACACCAAGCAACTGGAACTACTGTACCTCCAAACTTTTGAAAGGCAGCTTAAATAACTGAAGGTTAAAAGCCACAGTTTTGCACATATTCTCACCAAAATGAAAATTTTAAAAAAGGAAAAAAAGCTTTCCTAGGTAATATTGTATCACTAATAACACTTATGGTTGTAAACATGCTTGAGCATGTTTTAATTTGCCAGCTAAAATGATAACATTAACAGATTATTATGGTCAGCATTGACATGCATAAGACAGTTTTGCTTAGGGGGCAGAATATAATGGTAAACACAAAAAGCCTGAGATGCCAGATTTTTTTTTTAAAGAGGTGATGGAATGGAAAAAGGAATGCAAGAGGATCTTTTACAGGTCTGATTACTACTAATTTAAATTGGTGAAATATTTCTTAAAAGAGATCACTTAGGTCTTCTCTAAAGGTATAGTAACAAGTAGAATCAAACACATTAAAAAGAAAAAAACAACCCAAACCAAACCAACACACAATGCCATTTCCACAGCACAACTGTGCCCTTGTCACAGCTTTTTAAGATATGTGTGGGTACCGTTTGTTGCTGTGAAGTTAAAACTTATATTGAAAAGAATTACAGAAATAGGAAACCCTTCAAAAAACCCCCAAGGTTTGTTTCTAGACCTTCCAACTAATTATCCACGTTGGTAACTATGTATGTCACAGACGTTACCTCAGACAACATCTAAGTGCAGGTGCACTCTTCTCTCAAACCATATAAAATAGGGGGTTTTATGTGGGAAAGAGACTGTGTTAGTAAGTCTGAAAGAATTTAAGCAGTCTTCAAACGCAGGGCCAACTCAAGACTTTTATGTATCTGATCCTGATG
The DNA here is from genome assembly GCF_012460135.2 of Molothrus ater. Classification (NCBI taxonomy): domain Eukaryota; kingdom Metazoa; phylum Chordata; class Aves; order Passeriformes; family Icteridae; genus Molothrus; species Molothrus ater. The sequence continues at coordinate 23,475,034 of NC_050511.2, read as the reverse complement.
TCAGGAGCAGTACAAAAGGTACTTAAGACATATCTAAGTAGCTCTGGACCACAATTACCACACTTGGCTAACACTGAACCCAAATTTACGACTTCAGGACTGAGCTGCTGACAACCCTAGGCAATTGTGCAGATGCACGATCTGCACTCTGAAAAGGGCTTTGGGAATCAGCTTGTATCCAACAGAGCATTCTGTATATTCACTCTCGAATCTCTGAGCTCTCAGATGTGTAGTGTACACCCATTAAATCGCTTTATCATGCTGACTCAGTGGAGTTAAGCAGCCCTGCACATCACTCCTCAGTACCCAATGAGATATCCTAGCCCTTCCCATTAATTGAGCTAACAAACAGTTGTTGCACAAAATCTTCTAATTATAACAAGAACAAAGAAGAGAGACCTGAGTTTCTCATCAATACATTGGTTCTGTGAGTCACAGTGAGGATCTGGCTAATGGGCTACATGCAAGAAAGCAACCATACTTCATATACGGTGGACAGAAGATGGAGAAGATTTCTGACTTACACTAGAAAAAGCAAATTTCTTGAGAAACCAAGAACACAAATCAGTTTTGTCCTTGAATTAGCAATACAGTGAACAAGGAGCGAAAAGGAGTCCTTGCATTCTTCATACTTCTCTTGCACAAAATATATCCTGAACTCACGAGTAAAATAATTCAGTTTAAGAGAATTGTTCACATTTATATTTAAAATCAGACCAACAGTTTTGTGTAACTTGTAGAACTTCCTGTGCCTGGAGCAAGGGGGAGAATCAGTGTAGACCGCTTTGCAGCATGACGCTATTTCACAAAGAGAAAAAACAGTATCAACACCAGTGCAGCAGGCAAAAGAACAATTTTGTGAAGATACCAGTTTTAGAACGGTAAATTTAAAGAAAAAAAAAAAAGGAATTGCTTCACAAAAAATCAATACACTTTCCCCATAGGTTCATGATGTAAAATTCTATAATCAAGGCTTGTAGATTTGTAATTATGGTATGTCAGCCACATTTAAACAAGCATGTTAAAAGATTGTTAAAGTTAAACTAACACAATTGCAATGTGAATTGTCTTAGTCTCATTCTAATCTACTCGTGTCACTTCCACTTAATCAGATGGAAACTATGGGCAAATGTCAGTGCTATTTTCAGGCAACTCGACTTACTTTGTTTGTGGTGGTTTTTAAAATGATTTCCAATCTGAAATGCAAATAAGGTATTTTAGAAGGTTTTTTTTTTTTCTCTAATCAATTCTCTCACTATCCAGCAGGTAGTTGCTTGGATTTACTGAGTGCAAAACTATTTTGAAGCGATTAAACAAGAAGTATTGCTTACTATGACATAAGCTATAAATACAGAAAACATAACTACTCATGCTCATCAAATCTACTTCTTTTGAATTACAAACTGTTGAAAGTATAAAATTACCAAGAGCCTGGCTATCAGATTTGCCAAAAGCAAAAGATCTCCCTATTTCTAGTTTAAATTTCTTTCACTGATACACAGCAATGTAAGAAATGTGCAAGCAAGTAAATCACCTACAACCTAAAACACAGTCTCTTGAGAGAAGTACACAAAGAATTTATGACTTTCAGCTAAAAAGAATACCATAGAAGAACAGCAGCTTCATTCTTAGCGTGGAAAAAAAGTGACGAGTTAGGTAACTAATGAAAAAAAAAAGCTATAACAGATGATTAGCACAAGTCAAATGAAACGTCTAAAAAGCTCTCTATATCCTAACAGTTCTCAACCCTTGCCTTTTCTGATATATTCTTAAAGCCTGAGCACTGAACATGGTTAGAAATCATTATTACATGCTAGATTCCATGTGATTTTCTAACCAGGAAACAGAAAAAAAACCTAATGAAAATTAACTGAAGCGCTAAATCAGTCACTTCATAAAATGCTTACTAAGCCTCTATGCAAGTCTTCTCATACACCAGGAAAAAGACGCCTATGGAGTTGTTCTAGTTCAAAATAAGAGGAAACGTTAATGTTCCCAAGTTGACACAAGTCACAGCTATGCCCCTTGCAGCAGAATGCATAACTAGGCTTCTGGTTAGAGAAGGAAGGGTGGAGTGTGCCAGAGCCATACCTCTTGTATCTGTGTGCAGCTGTCACAGACCGGGGAGCTGTTGCTGTATCATGTCGCCCACAGGGAGTTAAGATAACATTCCTCTTCTCCCTTTTTTTTTTTTAAAGCTACCTTTACTTAGAGAATGCCAGCTGCTGCAGAGTAACTGTAGATATGCCTGTTGCTACTGCACAAAACACTCAAGTCAAGTTTACTTGCTTATTCACATGGACATTCTCCAAAAGCAAATCTGGATCTTGCTGACTGCATTTGTCTTTGTAGCCTTAATAAAGCCCAGCATGACCAGTGTTTATAGCAAGAGCGATCCTGACAGATACACGTTTCTTAAAAACTACGGCTCCTTTGAAACCAGGGAAGATCAAGGCTCTGGTGAAGAATCTACCAGGAATGCCCAGGGAGATGGTGGAGCCCCCATCCCTCGAGGTGTTTTAGGAAAGAATGGAGTACTATGGTCTCGTTAAAAAGGTGGTGATGCTTGGCCATAGGCCGGACTCCATTATCTCAGTGGCTTTTTCCAACATAATTGCTTCTCTGACGCCACTGGTTCTGCAACTTCTGAACCAGAAATATTCAACAGCAGCTTTGGTAAAAAAATTAAACAAAAAACCAAATTTCTGAGGCTTCATACCTCGGAAAGGTATGAAGCGAGACTGCCTTGCACACCGAGGGTGCTTAGGTGACTACCTTCGACTCCCAAAGACTCAAAGGAAAAGGGAACGAAACCCGCATTTAACCGTGTCCCAGAAATGCGCGGCCTGTTCCCGACGGCGGTACGCGAGGGATGGAAGCCCGTGCCAGGGCCGCTCTCCGGCACAGCCCGCCAGCCCCGTACAGCACCGCGGGCCCGCGCCCGGCGCGGCCGGTCCCACATGGAGCCCCGCTGAAGTCCCTCGGCCCGGCCGTGCAGGGCCGTGCCCCGGCCGCCACTCACCGCCTCACGACACCAGTCTTAATCTTGATCTGCCTGAGGCGCGGGTCGGCCATGGCGGCGGGCGCCGTGACTGCGCAGCCCCGCGCCGCGCATGCGCCGAGCCGCCAGCCCGGGCGGCCCCACCGGAGCGGGCGGGAGCCCCGCCTTCCCCCCGTGCCCCGCGCAGTGGAGAGGGCCGGGCAGCGGGCCGGCGCCGTCCAGGCGGAGCCGCCCAGCGCCCGTCGGGATTGTTCGGCAACGGGGAGAGGGGTGGGAGCGGAGCCTCGGTACCGGTGTAGGAGCGGTTCCGATCGGTACCGTGATGGTGGTGGGCTGGAGAGTGACCGGCACCACCCGCTCCCGGCTACTGATAACGGGGTTCGCATGATTAACGCCATTTCGCAAGGCAAGCTGACATTCTCTGGTGCTGTGTTCTGCGCTTTCCCCCCATTATCAGGCCCTGAAAGTACTGTGCACCAAGGAGACAAACCAAACAGATTTCTTTTTCCCGTTCTACTGGCCTCAAGGTTCCTCGGCACCAGGCCGAACTCCCCTCCTTGCCCTCCTGCATATCCCGAGACCCGGCCAGCCCAGTGCTGTGCATGACCCTGTTGCAGCACTGGGAAGCTGCAGCTCCCAGAGCAGCTTCTGCCGGCAGCCCCCAGCCCTGCCTGCCTGCAGCCCCACAGCCCTGCCTGCGGCCCCACAGCCCTGCCTGCGGCCCCACAGCCCTGCCTGCGGCCCCCAGCCCTGCCTGCAGCCCCACAGCCCTGCCTGCAGCCCCCCAGCCCTGCCTGCGGCCCCCAGCCCTGCCTGCGGCCCCCAGCCCTGCCTGCAGCCCCACAGCCCTGCCTGCAGCCCCCAGCCCTGCCTGCAGCCCCACAGCCCTGCCTGCAGCCCCCAGCACTGCCTGCAGCCCCCCAGCCCTGCCTACAGTCCCCCAGCCCTGCCTGCAGCCCCTCAGCACTGCCTGCAGCCCCACAGCCCTGCCTGCCTGCGGCCCCCCAGCCCTGCCTGCAGCCCCACAGCCCTGCCTGCAGCCCCACAGCCCTGCCTGCCTGCGGCCCCCCAGCCCTGCCTGCAGCCCCACAGCACTGCCTACAGCCCCCAGCCCTGCCTGCCTGCAGCCCCCAGCCCTGCCTGCAGCCCCCACAGCCCTGCCTGCGGCCCCACAGCACTGCCTGCAGCCCCTCAGCACTGCCTGCAGCCCCACAGCACTGCCTGCAGCCCCACAGCCCTGCCTGCGGCCCCCCAGCTCTGCCTGCGGCCCCCCAGCCCTGCCTGCAGCCCCACAGCCCTGCCTGCAGCCCCCAGCTCTGCCTGCAGCCCCCACAGCACTGCCTGCCTGCAGTCCCACAGCACTGCCTGCGGCCCCCCAGCCCTGCCTGCAGCCCCACAGCCCTGCCTGCGGCCCCCAGCCCTGCCTACAGCCCCCAGCCCTGCCTGCCTGCAGCCCCCAGCCCTGCCTGCAGCCCCCACAGCCCTGCCTGCGGCCCCCCAGCACTGCCTGCAGCCCCTCAGCACTGCCTGCAGCCCCTCAGCACTGCCTGCAGCCCCCCAGAACTGCCTGCAGCCCCCCAGAACTGCCTGCGGCCCCACAGCGCTGCCTGCGGCCCCACAGCGCTGCCTGCGGCCCCCCAGCACTGCCTGCAGCCCCAGCGCTGTCTCTCTGTCACCTTTGACAGGTCCTGAGGAGGAGCATGGACCAGAGCTGTCACTGGACAGTGAGACCTGAGACATCCCAATGGCCAGGGACACCTCTGCCTTTATCTGCTTCCTCTGAGGATTGAGGGAGTGACTCATGTTCTTTCATATGATTTTTGAGTCTAGATTATGATTGTTATATTGATACCATAAACAGTATGCTATGATCCACCCCAATCTGCAGAGGGTCCATGTGAACAGAAATCATAAATGAAATTGTATTTAAAAATTGTATATTTTACTACTTAGAGATTGCACTACACTGATTTGACAAGAGACATCTGAGAGGAGACCCCATACATGTCTGTAAGTATCTAAAAGGAGGGAGTCAAGAGGATGGATCCAGGCTCTTCCTAGCGGTGCCAAGCAGTAGAACAAGAGGCAATGGGCAGACACAGATGCCCAGGAAGTTGCACCTGAACATGAGGAAGAACTTTATTGTGCAGTGACTGAGCACTGGAACAGATTGCCCAGAGAGGGTGTGGAATCTCCCTCCCTGGAGACTCAAGAGCTGCCTGGACACAATCCTGTGCCGTGTGCTCTGGGATGACCCTCCTGAGCAGGGAGGTTGGACCAGATGACTGACTCTGGTCCCTTCCAACCCAACCCTTTCTGCGTGTAGTTCTGTTAATAGAAAGCCTCTGTTATTCTTGTAATAAATTCTGTGCTCTACTAATAATGAAATCTTGCTAAGGAAAAAAATAAAGCTTTAATTGTTAATCTGTTGTTTAATCGTTAAGCTAAGTATTAAACAGTACAACTTAGTGTTGTCATAGTTCTGCCAAGGATCTCTAGAATAACCTGTCTGTCCCCTTAGTGTTTGGTGGTTGGTAAAAGCAATAAAGAGGCAAGATTAGCACCGGCAGCTCAGTCCTGCAGTTGAAATCAACTGCTGGTTTAAGGGCTGTTTTCCTGTATGGTTATACTTAGTAGAATTACCCTTAAGTGAATTACCTGTACCTAACCACTTAAGGGTATAAATTCCTGGGAAAAAAAAAAAAAAAAAACAACCCGTAGTGTCTGTGTTTGAAAGAACTTCTCCTGAATGAGTATTTAAATCGACAAGAAAAAAAATAGCTTCAGTGAACAAATAAAGGCAAGTACATTTTCAGTGAAATGCAGTTCAGGAAGGTCTGCAGAGGATTTTTTTTTCCCCCACATCCTTTTGTCCTGTGTTAGTGGCTTGCCTTGACCTTTGGTACTGCCAGTGACCAATATCTCTTGAGAAAAGCTGGCTGCAAGGAAGGAAGTCATGTTGCTCCTGGTGACATGACAGTTGCAAACCATTAGCCAGCAGCTGTGGCCAAGTGGCTGGCACCACCAGGCCCCATTCAGACATGGTATAAGCAAGGCTGAGACTGCTCAAGTCCACAGAGCTGTGTGTTTTCTGCAGAGGAGGATGAAAATGAGCCCTCTTACAGAGCCCAGCAAGCCGTCCCAGGAGACCTGGAACACACAGCCTTTGCTTGATAGATTGTTGCTGAAGGGAGATGCAGGTCTCAAAATCAGCACTAGCTTAATGCCATGAACAACTATGACCTGGAGACAAGTTCAAAGATGTATTATGTATTTGATACACAAATCTGCCATAAGCCGTGAAGGAGGTGGAGGAAGGAGGTCAGCATTCTGGCAGAGACAAAGGAAAACACAGCCCCTTATTTTGCCAGAAACTCAAATCTTACTATTCTGTCTTTTGAAAGCTGTATCAAGTCATGCTGGGGCTGAAGCTGTTCTCTAAAAATTCCAAGGAAACACAGTTATAGTGCATACTCCTTGAAAATACAGAAGTCTTCAAGTAAAGCTGAATTACCACCATATGAGTTTTTTTTTCAAGAATAATCTTTAATGGCATTTCTGTATTTGGCAAAGTTATTCAATAAGTGAGAAGGCTAACAAAGGATAACAGTACAAAACCAAAAAATTGCCTGGAAGCAGCAATATTAAGAAAATGACTTGTGTTTCCAAGTGCTAAAAAGGTTTTATTTCTAGCCCTGAAGCATTAACTTGCATTACTAACAGCACTTAGGCTCAGCTACTGAGTTTTAGAAGTAGAATGCAACTGTTTTCTTACAGGTAATTCACTTAACTAAATAGATGAAAATATACCAAATCTGTGTTCATATTTAAGCATATTTGATGCTAATGTGAAAAAGATGTTACTGGTGGATCATGGAGTATACTGTAAAATGTGACAGAAAGCAATGCACTTTGCTATTCATACATGTTTGTATTAATAATAGAAAATTATTAATTAACATTTAAAACCCCAGTAATTTTATTTCTAAGGGTATGGATATCGGGATATTCAGGGAAGTATGTATAATATGTTTTTCAGGACAGACACTCCTGTTTAAGTAAAGATGTGTATGGGGAGTTTGTTTTCCAGAACTCCTTTGATACAATTTTTAGCCTAGTCAGTCAGAGATACATTTCCATGTGAATTAATGATGTTACACTGGAGTTGAATACAATCCTTTATGAAGACTGTGAATCCTGATGTACCTTTTGGATGGTCGAGAAACTATCAATTCTTCAATGATTTTTGGCAGGATTCTGCTTGTGTTGCATCTGGTTGAAGGTTTTTCATAAGATCTATTAGCCCTAGTCATTATGAGAGCACTGTTGCATAGAGGCAGGTGCCTAAACATAATTTGCTGATGATGTAGCTATGCTGACATACAGAGCAAATCGTTCTGTGTGTGGGACCCTTAAACATATCTTTACATACTCCCCTGTATTGCACCTTCCCAGCAGCTCACGTGTAGAGCTGCACTTGCTGTGAATATGACTCCCTCTTCTCTGACCAGTGTCACCTGGTCATTCCAGCTTTCATCTGGCTCTGAAAATGCAGTATTTTCAAGGCAATTTGTTACATGTTTTGTACAAATTTACTTTAGTGGGAGTAATTGTTACTGCCACTATGCTTTCTGTCTAAAATAAATTCCATCTAGATTTTGTTTATTTCTTGTGAATAAGAGCACATATAGTAATTATTGCTCATTCCCATTTCACGGAAAAAGCTAGTCAGCCTGATGAGTTCAAATGTCTGCACACATAAACAATTATGTAGTGTATGTTTAATCTGGAGTGTGCACAGTGCACCTAATACACTTGCAAGCAAGCGCACCAGGGTGTAAAGCACTGTCTACAACTCATAACTTCTCTGTGAAAGACTGGCTTAAGATGTTAAGACCAGACATATGCTTCATTGCGAGAAAAGAGCACACACACTCGAAATCATTGCCACAAGTATGCCACGAGTCCCTTTTTCTAGTAACAGTTCCCAATTAATATGTCTCTCAATATTTCTCTCAACACTACCCACAAGAAATAGTCAACTTGTAAGGTGTGAAAATTCTGAGTCTTATTAGTCCTGCATTCTGATCATATCCCTACCACCCTTTAAAATTTATTTGTTTGGCTCTAATAAGGGACTTTCCGCAGTGAAGCTATTTTGTGTTATAACATATTTCACTTCAGCTTTAAAGCCAATACATTTGTCACCTGGTATAGTTCAAATTTAAGACATTATGCCACCTATGCTGCTGAGGTCAGAGCAAACCTTGCAGAGGGAAGTGCAGCCACTAGGGTTTAGTCCACTAAGACCCAGTGGCAGTTTTCATCACCTAATCTGTCCATTGACAGTTGGTTTCGACAGCTTGAAAAACTCATGACCAAATGCATGTGTGCTTCAGCTGAGGACTGAGACCATTACTTTAATAAGTAAATGCTCAATGAGCTTTTATACTATTTTGTTTACCCATCAAAACCATGTGTGCAGTCTGACTATAATTTCATTTTCATTTATGATCAAACAAAATGTGGAAATTATTTAGCCTTCAAATTTTATCTTTTTTTGTAGGAAAATGAAATTTCATTCATCTTCCCCAAAGGATAGTATGAAATGAGATCAGATTTTCAATAAAAGTTACTCGTGTTTACTTAATTTTTAATATATGTTAAGTAGATAAAATTAGCCTCTGTACAGCTGCCAGCACACAGCTAGACACCATCTAAGTGCACAAGAATAAATTTCCCTGGCTGTTCGCATACAAAACAGTATCAGTATTTCTTGTAGTACAGACCTCTTGATCCCACTTTCATATCAGGTGATTATTCCTGGTCAAAATTGTCTTCCACAAATATCCCCCCAAAACACTTACAGAGTTGTTCAAAACCACAGATACAAGCAAGTAGCACAGGTGTGGAGTTGGACAAGGATAAAATGGATTGTTGTTGCGCAGTTTGTAAGATATCTACTAAATATGGTGATTCAAGTGGGAGCTGTGTTTTTTTACAGGAGAGGCTCAGTTACATAGGGAAGCTAAGTAAAGGAGAAAGGAGATACCAGGCAGAAGCTGAAAAGGGTCAGGGATGAAGTCCTCTCTCATTTCTGCGTTTGTACCATCTCCAAACTCCACTGGGATGGATTCTGTTTTCAACTATGCTTCTGTAAAAAGGAAGTAGCCCACTGGGAAGTGGTGGTATAAAATTAGATGGAAACCTACTCATTTTCAGCAAAGTTATAGTGACAGTACAATTTACCCTAGGCAGAGAAGGCAGCAATGGTGATTGCTCAAATATGACACTACTAGAGAGCGTAGGTTACAAAACAGCCCTCTCCTACCGTTTCCTGTATTTACTGTGGGCATAGTTAACATAATGTTAACAATGTTAACATTAACATTTACTATGGGACTATGGGCATAGTTTAACCCATAGTTTAACCTATGGTTTAAACTATGCCCATAGCAAATGTTTAGCTTATAACTCAAACCTTTTCTAGCTAACTTGAGGCTTTTTAAAAAGCAGTTTTTCTTAGCTCAGACCAACCATTAGGTGAAGAACTAGAAGTACTGAGAGGAAAAGGGATTTATGTGTGTGCATCAAAAGGAGAATATATCCTTTTGCGAATTATTTCCATGGGTCCCCTACGTACAAATGAAGAGATATGTGATATAGCAATTCATTGTTCTGACACACATTGCAATCATGATGTGCAGTTTTAATGCATCGTGTTACATTAAGCTTAGCCTACGGTTTAACACCATGTAACATAAATTTCTGTGAAGGGAGTAACATAACATGATACTGTCTTTTAAAAGATACACACGATTTTTTCAGATCACCTACTTTTTATCCATGAGTGGCCAATCCAAAAATCAAGGTGGCAGACAAAAGTGGATTGAATGAGTATCCACAAACCAGAGTATTTATCTTGTGTAGTTTTGCTCACTGCTACCTGTAGTCAATGACTCCAGTCAATTTTTATGTTGTAATGCATGAGCAAAGTTGATGGACATATTTTTTTGACACCCCTAGTTAGATTTTATTCAGGGTCAATCAAGGGAGACCTGACAGCTGTTAAGACTATAAAACACACTGAGAATCCTCACAAGTGTTTATTTCTCAATAAAGGCAGGAGCTTTGATTATGAACCTGTCACTAACCTTCTCTCTTTTTGACCTACCTTGGAGGCAGGTTTTCTATTTTAATTGATAGTTTATTTTAAAATAGACCTATCAGCATGAATGATTCTCATTGGAATTAAAGTGAACTATTGGAATTAAAAAATGAACTATTGATTTGATAATAATTGGGTATAATAAAATCCCCAGTGAAAGATCAAACTCCTATCTGAAGTTTAAAGAGCTCACAAAATAAAGCTGCATGTGATGAGTCTTTTTAGAAGAAAAGAAAAATAATTACATTTTAAATATTTATGTATACTCATAATTTGTTTATTTATCCCCCTCTGAATCATTAAAATCAGGATTTTTTAAGATTTTTCATATACATTTCTTGAAACCTGTCTTCAATGCTTTCTGTATTCCTAAACTATTAACATAAATTTTCATTTAATCATTTTTGTGGTACAATACAAAATAAAACCATGACACCAACTGACATCCATATGGTGTGTATTTGACTGATCACATGGTTCAATGCAAAATTTAACTACCAGCCAAGAAGATTCCTCTAGTTTTTGCACATATTGTAAACTGCAGTTTTTATCACTCAGGATGATGTTCTCCAATGAAGAAACAATCTTTGCCAGTGCTTACCAGACAGGAACATGTAGGTAGCACACAGAGGTGCTGGAGCACAGCAAAGTGGCTGCCACCAAATAGGCAGATAATGATAATATCCTGTATGGTGCTGCAGGTAACATTCTGAATGCTTCTCACAGGTCAGTAAAATAGGCAAATAGTACCTCTAAAGTGTAACATCAAGATGATGCAGTATGAGAAAGCCTAAGCGAGATAAAAAATGTATGCTTTTAATAAGACACTAATCTTTATTGACAGAGATAAACATGCTGTCATGGTATAGCTTGATGCTGTGAAGAAGCTGGCAAAAATTTTACCCTACATTGTGATTAAAGTTTAGCACTCTACAATATAATTTTAGAACATTTTAAGTAGTTTGTAAGTTGGTGAGTTGTTGTTGCTTAACTTTCTAAATGTAGAGGTTTCTGGTGAGTTGTTGTAGTAATCTGTTCATCTGGCCTAAGTTATTCAATAGATCTATTAATCATTGGAAAGGAAGTGTTAAAATAATTACTAATAAAACCTGCTGCTGGTACAAATACTGTTGACACTGTAAGTAATAAGAACAGATTAGTTCTGTAAAGGAAATTGGATTGCTGGGTGAAATAAACTTATTAAAAATAAACAATTTCAATACTGGAAATGTAGAAGTACAGAATATAAGTTAGATGTACAAAGTGAAAAACTGTGGCTTGGGAACCGGTAGGCCCAGAGAAGGACTGTGGGGTTGTGATGGCTTACCAACTAAATATGAGCCTGGCTATAATATTGTTGACTGACAGGGAGCAGGTAGCATCCATTAAATATACTTTTGGTATATTTTGGTATATACTTTTGGTAATTTTGGTATTGTGTTGGAGTCTTAAAAATCTAGAGATGATGAAAGGGTGAGGCTCTGGCTGAAGTCACATACCAAGTTTTACACTTTTAAAAGGGAAGAAGAGCTTGTAAGGCTCAGAACAAATCCGTGGGAGTAATACAGTACCTGAAAAACACACCCTATGCAGCAAGCTGCAAGAAGCTAGTGATGAAAAGAAGGGAGTCAGTTGGATTGTAACCCACACAGAGAAGGAATTTCTGATAGCAGAAGATTCACAACACAGCAGAAAGAATAAACAGTAGAATACAACAGCAAGCTCAAACTAGACAAAATCAGGATTTAATTAAGGAGGGCAGTTTTACGTACTGGGCAACATATTTAAAATGCTGGTAAAACTAGCATTGAGAGATGGAGGTGTTTAAGATTTTTGTAAAAAGACCCTTTGGCTTCAACAGGAGGAATGGGTGTGTATGTCTTTGCAAATAGCTAGGTAACCTGAAAGAACCAATCAGGGTCTGGAAGAATGGGTGTTGAGGGTTTTATGAACAAAGTATGTAACTAATGACCTGAAAGGACCAATTAGGTTCTGGAAGAATGGATACGGAGGTCTTTATGAACATCAAGCTGCACAACTTTGTTGCAGAGCTGAGCACAATCTGAACTTTTGAACTTTAGGGGGAAATGAGAAGGCTTAATGGATTTACGAGTATGAACTTCTCCGGCCAGGGTGGGCTTAAAACTAAATTTAGTGATCTTACAAAGCATGATGTAGGGAGAATACATTTTGAAGGGGGAATATGTGGTAGGACGTTTGGAGAGTCTTGTACCTTCCTAGTACCTCAAACACTGGGGAAGAGGAAAAGGCAACACATAGTCAGGAGTTTAGGATGAAAAAGAAGATGCATCCTCCAAAAACTGGAGAAAGATCCCACAGGTGTGTGGTCCTGTAGACTCTCTCCCTTTTTCAATGAAGCTGATTTTTGCAGGATTCCTGTGTCCTGTGTGGATACTGGCCTTTGTCAGAGTGATTATCTGCACAGTTTAACTGCAAGTTTAGTCTCAGCGTAGAAATTAGCATGTAAAATCTCTACAAGGGTTTATATTGTAGAATCATAGAACGGTTTGCATTGAAGGACCATCTAATTCCAACCCTCCTCACCACGGGCACTTTCCAATAGACCAGGTTGCCCAGACCCATGGGTTGCCATCCAACCCAGCCTTGGACACTTTCAGGGATAGGGCATCTACAACTTCTCTAGGCAACCTGTTCCTGTGCTTCACTAACCTTACAGCAAAGAATTTTTTTCTTAGTCTAGTCGAAAGCTGCCCTCTTTCAGTTTGAAGCCATTCCTCCTTATCCTGTCACTATATGCCTTTCTTGAAAGTTCTTCTCTAACTCTCTTGTAGACCTGTTGTAGGTACTGGAAGGTGCTATAAGGTCTCCATGGAGCCTTTTCTTCTTCAGGCTGAACACCCTCAATTCTCTCAGGCTTGCCTCACAGGAGAGGTGCCCCATTCCTCTGATTATCTTGGTTTCTCTCCTCCAGACTTGTTCCAAAATATCCATATCTTTCTTCTTCTGGGGGCCTCAGAGCAGGATGCAGCACTGCAGGTGGAGTCTTGGGAGTCTAGAGCATAGTAGCAGAATCCTCTCCTTGCCTTACTAGCCATGCTGCTTTTTGTGCAGCCCAGGACACAACTGGCTTTCTGGGCTGCAACTACATGTTGTTGGGTCATTTGGAGCTTCTCCTTCACCAACACCCCCAGGTCATCTCCTCAGGGCTGCTCCCAATCCACTGTACGCCCAGCCTGTACTTGTGCTTGGGATTGCTGTGAACCACATACAGGACCTTGCATTTGGCCCTGTTGAAATTCATGAGATTTGCATGGGCACGGCTCTCATGCCAGACAAGGTTCCTCTGGATGGCCTCCCCTCTGTCCAGTGTCAAGTGTACCACACAGCTTGGTGTTCAAGAAATGGTTTTGTTAAGCTTAAATAAGGGAGTTTTAAACAGAATGCATCACTCATAATTACAATAATGTGTGATTTAATCTGCTGTTTGCTTGGCTCTAGTTGCTCAGTATGAGCAGCTGGATTTACTTCAGCCCTGAGCTGTAAGCTGTGAACTTCCACCCAGATATGTTGGAACAGAGTTGGTTTGCTTGCTAGCTGGTACAGTGTTGTGTTTTACCTTTAGTTAGGGAAGAATATTAATAACACACTGATGTTTAGTTGTTGCAAAGTGGTTTTTGTCCCTAAGTCTAGGCCTTTTTTCATTCCTATGTCCTGACTGATTAGTGCACAAGAAACACAAACCAGAAGACAAGGAGGCTGCAGGCATCAGCTGAATCTACAGTTCAACATGATAAGAGCAGTAACAGCCTGACTATGGGGAGACAGAGAAAGAATCCAATAAGGTGTTAGAAGATCCCAGCCCAAAAATCACCATTGGACTTGAAATCACATGAAGAGTGCGTGAGGGCAGGTGCATAAATCATGGGGGTCTAATTGCCCAGAGGTTTTTTGCTTCTGGGTCAGCTTAAGCTGATCTCTTGCTGTATCACTCTATTAAAATATAGTTTTTTATAAATCTGACACCTTAGATTCTGCTGCAGAAAACCCAGGACAGACCCTGAAGAAGGAAGTGCACCTGAGAATGAGTGTATGTGCAAGCATTTGGAAGGGAGCCCATCAGCCCCACTAAGAACAGACTCCAGTCCTAGCCAGGAAGGCCTGAGTGGTGTGTGTGACGCTCCTTGAATGGTGAGAGCATTCTTGGGCTGTGGCTTCTCCTTTAACACTTGGTGTTGTTTACTGATGTTCTGAGAGCATAGTCAATCCTACTGTGTTGCTGACAAAGATGTTAAACAGTGGCAGTCCCAATACTGACCCCAGAGGAGCATCACTTGTCGCCAATGTCCACTTTGACAGCAAGCCACTGACTACAACAACGTGTTGACTAGCAGCCAATTCCTTATCCACCAAGTGATCCATCCACTCTGGTATTCTGAGTAGTTCCCTCCATCCCTAAAGCCTGCTTGTCAAAATACCTACACATAAACTTAGGAACAAGACTCAGCTACAGGATCTGAAATCCATCCATTGAGAATAAACTTAGTGCTGAAGTCTCTCTTCTTGACTGTTAAGGTGGTTTTTCTATGGAAAGAAAGGTGAGATAGAGATCTTTTTACTTAATTTTTACACACAAGTCATCTTAGGTACAAAAGGCTATAAATAAATACATCAGGACTTCTCACTGTAAATATATTAAATACTGATTTTACTAAAAAATTAGCTTGATCAAACCAATTTATTGGGATTTTCATATTTCTAGTCTTCAGTGAGGGATGAAAACCTTTCTATTTTCAGAAATGTAACTCATTACTTTTAATATATATAAAACTTTCAAAATGCATACTGGAACAATAATTTCTAATCCAGCAGAAAAGATGAGCAAATGTAAGGAAACCAGGCCCCTGAAATATCATCTACACCAGAGTTATACTTTAGTAGCGAATTTCACCTTGCTTAAATGAATCTGAGTCATGCTATTTGGTTCATACAGTGTAAGTTGGATATCTAGAAATATTTGGATGATTCATCACCTACAAATGACTAAAGCTAGATGAGATGAATCCAGACTGAATGCCTAAACTGAAAAAGTGACATGCCCCCAACTCAACTCTCTTTTAATCCCGGGTATGTTTAAAGTTTGTAGGTACTGTATTTCCAACATTGACTTAGGGGAAAATTCCCCTAAGCACGCAGAGAAAGACCTCAGCAGTGACCATACATACCATGCCACACCTAAGACTGCTTTAGAAATTCCAGCAAGGTTTTCTGTCTCTTCCTTATCCTTGGAGTGATTATTTGCTGTTGGTTTAACTCCACAGCTTAACCCAAATTGTCCAGGATTTAGAAGGACATGGGTCAATGCACAGTTTTTGCTGCCAGCAAAACATCCACAGTGAGAGCACAGAAAATATTAAGTATGGAAAAAACTTCTTTTAGCCTGTACATGATGCTTCATGTTTGCTACAATAATTCCACATGATTGAAGCCAAGACAGAAAGAATAACAGTGCAGCCAAGTGATTAGGTCATCTCTCTGTGAGAAAAGATGCATAGGCAAAATAGTAAAATCTCAGTATGTGGTTAGGGGGGGCTCCCACCTTAGAAAGTTCCTGCTTGCCTTGTTGTACGGATGCTCTCTTAGGAGACCTTCCTTGGCAGAAAAGGGAATTCAAGGAAGGTGAAAGCTCATACCACTGACCTACTCGTTAAAGCAGCAGCACCAATGCATTTAGGCTTTTAAGAGAAAAGATGTAGCTGTCTAAATCCATTAGAGAGTTCAGACAGGGCATCCTGAGTATGAGGAAGCACCTGAAAGCACATCAGCAAAGACACTGAAAGGCTGAATCTGATATGGTTTTCTCACCAGTACTTTCTTAAGTGCCCTGCTCAGTTTGTGTTTGGAGATATGTAATGCCCCAGTGACTGTACCAGCAGCCCAGGTATCCAGTGTGCTTTTGTGAATTTCTAGAGGTACTGAAAAGTAAGAATTAAAAGAGATATTTCTATTTAATTGAAAAATATATGTAAAATTAATTTCATTAACAATAAAATTGAATTCAGATGTAAAACACTTCAACCTCTAATAAAGGTTAGATTTTCTCAGCATAATTTCAGTATACTAGAAAGATTCTCCTGCTCAAAGAGAGCTACTTGGCAATTAGAAGAAAAACATTAAATTTTTAAGGTCAACATAGACTTTATTAAAATAATTAGTATGTCTTCAAATCCAGTAATGTACTACTTTTTCATGTACTTCTTTTTCTTCCTTTACCATGATACTGATATTGGTTTATGCTTGCTTTTAAGATATTGTTCACAAGTGCCTGTTTTCTTTCATTTAGGTGAACTGGCAGGTACAGTGCTTTTGTCATTTAATCATCATTGCTCATAGAAAATTCAGGAATGGCTTGAAAGCTGAAAGTGTGGCACTGTTTTGTGTTCTAATCTATGAACAAAAAAGTGGACAATATGGACAAAACCCTAATAGTGAGAGGTCAGATTTCCAAAGATATTTTGGTGCCTAGAGATGGAGACAGATGACCAGTGGGAGTTTCAAAATCCTTCCTACAGATTAAATGTCTAACTCCTATTGACTTCAGGGTAAATGAGGCAGTAGCCCCTATAGGCACTTCCGATAATTTCACTAGCCATTTATCTGCATGTTAGACATCTAAGTATTAGCTCCTGGAGACAAGAAGTAATCCCTCAGTTGACTAAATATATCCTCTTCTTTCATTTAGTAATCTGGCTAGTTTTAAATAAACTTCCTTCTTACAGGGAAATAAAGGGATGCCATATGTTTAAGACAGTTAAAAACAATTAATAAACCAGTTTTATGCATTTAAATTGATTTTTCATTTCTACCCCAATGCATTTTGATACAAACACCAAATAAAATTATCATTTAGGAGAGAGAAGTGTTTTGTCATTTTTCTAAGATAATATAGATGTGAAATGTAAAAGTCTAAACAAATTAGAATGACTGTCATACTCTCATTGTGTATATTTGTATGATAAAATAAAAAATACATTGAAATACATCAAATATACCTTGCACATATAGTTGCAAATCAGCTTGTGCTACTTATTGTGCCAGTCAGAGAGAACAAAGTTGATTCTCAAGTATGAATGCAGAGAAAATCTAAAATCAGCTATTTAATTCAAGGTTTCCTTATCATTGTTTTAAATCCTGATAATTGGAAAATTATGAGCAGATAAAGACTAACAAGAATCTGTAAGCTATAGGCCCATGAAATATAGTCATATTCTTAAATCTGTTTTTTCCAGAATAATAAGAAATGTTGCACCTTGTCCTCCTGATTATTGACCCAGATCTATGAAGATTTCTGTGCCTTAATCAATGCAAACATAACATAAATAAAATGATCATTTAACAGTGACCTGTTTTATGAGTTTATGATTACCCTTAACTCTGCTCCAGCTTATCACAGGTAACATGTGCTGGTAATAATCCATAATATTCCAAGTTTTTGATTTCTGTGTTATGCATCACAAGTAATAGCTCAGGCCTCTGAATACTTGAGTTTAAGTCCTTGATTTTCAGAACCTTTGACACATTGCTTCTCTGTGTAAATCTGGCTAATAAAATAGAGGAAAAACAGCTCTGCTTAAGGAAAGGGAAGAGCACAGCCTGAATCTCACACTATCAAGTTGAAAAGAGCATATACATGATGAAGCTTGTATGCATTATCACTGTGCTGTGCAAAAGCTTTTCTTAAAATTGCAGGGAATGTAGATCAAATCATATTGTAAAACAGGAGATGAAAAATAACATTAGCTTCTTTTCACTGACACTCAGGCCAAAATATTTTATCTCTTGGTTTTCTAAATCCTATTGCATCTTGCTGAGAAAACTGGGAAGAGCAGGGAAGGACAGGGAGCTAAATTTTCTTAGTGAGTGCATGAATAACAAGACCTGTGTGCATAACTTTTCTGCACCACTTGGAAAATTGCCTCTCACTGCATTTCTTTGAGGCCTGAAGAAAAACCTTTTTATCTCTAAGGGTTATATAAGGCCTAAACTAATACTTAATGGTATGGAAACAATAATGTGACATCCTTCCAGTAAATACAGCTTTGGGGTGTTCAGCATGTTTTACAGTAATGGCATTCCTTAGTCATTTATTGGTGGTGTGAGCAGCTGGAAAGAAAGGAAAAAACCCACAAACAACACTAAACAGGTGCACTTAGAGGAACTGCCTTGTCTGAGAATTGAGAAATATGATCAGTTTTTCTATACAAACTTCTACCTGAATATGACAGGGCTTGATCTCCTCCATGCCAGATTTGGTTTCATGTATAAATGCTTGAGTGTTTACTTACCCTAAACCATTTTGTTAGAACAAGTGGCTGATTCCAACATTTGCTAATTTGCTTTATTTAATTATGAAGTCCTTGTTTAGCCCCGTTTGTCCTCCAGCAGTCCCCATTCCTTCTGCACAAGGGAGTGTGTGGGCCAAAAAAGGCCTCAAAAGGCCCTTTTGGTTTTCTCTGTGCTAACAGAAGAGCAAGAGGGACCTTAAAGCTGTCCTCACTGGCCAGGGTATCCATGGCCAGAAAACAGCTGCTAGAACTTTGGAAATTTCTGCTATTCTTGTTTTAATTTGGTGTTGCATCGGCCTAAAAGTGGAGGCAGCAGAGATCAGGGGAGCCTGGCCAAATTTGCAAGAGTTTGAAACATCTGAAGGAAGAAAGGGAGGACTCAACTCTTTCGTGCACACAAACACAGAGCAGAGTAAATCTTGACCTCCAAGTTCTCTTCTCTGCTCAACAGCTGTCAGTATGATGAAAACAAGGTGCTCTTCTCCTAGGCATAGCTGTTCATGTGTGGGATACCTTTCCCAAGGTTTCAAGAAAGCAAGTTTCCATACCTGGGACCAGCTGCTGTGCTTGGGTGGGGGCTAGCGCACATCACTGTAGCAATCCTGGGATGTGAGATGAGCTGTCTTAGGGAATCTGATGGACCTTCACCTCCTGGGGGCTTCCCTGAGGCGCCTGGGGGTCTCTGCTTCAAGAACTAGTGTTACTGTTGATGTGCCAGTGCTGTATGTACTGAGAGAAGATCTTCCCTCCGTCAACTCCCAGGCACTGTCTGTGAGATGTGGCACAAATGGAACATAATGTCTTCTCATCCATTTTAAAATAAGAGACCAACAACTCAAATTTTCTCTCTCATGTCTCACTGAAGAGCTTATGTGTTAAAAGTACTTATATAAAGTTGCTGGGTTATGAAGTATTTATTATTTATTATTTTCACGCTTGCAACAGTCTGACTGAAGACAAGAGGAGATGACAACTGAAGGGAATATAGAAAAGAGAAGAGATACATTAAAAGATCATGAAGAACACTTTGTCAGCTTGTTCCTGCTTGCATACTGACCTGATTACATGAAATACATGTGTACATTTATTCCATACCAAACATAAATTATGGTGATACATAAAGTTTTTACAAGTACAACTTGGAAGTAAAGCAACTACTCGCAAGTGAAAATGTGAGCAATTATATAAACCATGTGCCTTACTGTCACCTTTTTTGTGCTTTCCACTTGCGTTTCATGGATCATGGCTATTGAAATGTTTTGAAAATATTTTGACAGTGTTTGATGTAGAATTTTTTGCCCCTCCTCCTGCCTAGCACGAGATGTTAATAAGTGCAATTAAAAAAAAAGTTAATAAGTGCGAGATGTTAAAAGTGGAATCAGGTCAGTGTCTTATCTGGCTCATATATGCTTCCTACCACAGAACAAATGTCCTAAGGCTTCTTATGTCGCATATTTATAGCTAATATTATGCTCCTCTGGAAAGAGTTTTCCCCTCAGGAAAGAGGGGAAACACCTGCTGCATTTTACTAAAATAACTTCTTTGAAAATTGTGGCATTCTTCATCTGTTCCATTTTGGCAATCCCCAAGCAGCTAGTTCTCTTTGGGTGAGGGCTCCTTGCAAAAAGAGAGAAAAAGGAAATCAATTCAGTAAAGCTTGAGAGCTGGAGAGATAACAATAGGCAGGCTCCTGGGGACAGATCCTTCTTTGGAGTAAATTGCCTCAGCTCTTCCAGATTTACAACAGTTTAGACCAGAAAGAAGCTCCCCATTTGAGCACTATACTGCTCCCTTTGGGAATAAGAATAGACCATTTCAACACAGATATTGGAGGAGATGTACAATCTTTGCTTCTATTTATAAAGTGTAAAAAGAGGCAATCTCTTCAAATTGTGGGAGTTTATCTTGAAGTTTATATGATATTCTTTCATAAATTGCTGTTGTAGCAAGAAATTGAAGCCATTTATCAGCAGGTATTGGAGATGTTACAATGATGCATTATGATACATTTAGCTACCAATATTTAGCTATCAATATGATACATTTATCATCAATATCTAGCCAATACTACCAATGATTTAGCAGGAGAGGTTAGATGAAAATACTCTGATGTATCATTAGGGAGACAGAGTGTCTGGAATGAAACACTCAAGTATCATTTATATTTCTTCTGCTACTCTGTCCCAAAATTGCATCACTGCAGAGCAGGGGGAATTTTAGAGTGTGTTTTCCCTTTACAGGTAGGAAGTTTTGACACCTTACACAGAAATTTGCACAGTTCTGATTCCTGAAATTACAAATATCCAGGTGAAAGTCATGATCTAACTTCAAAGAATGTGATTTGATCGTACACAGCCTATTTTATTACTTGTGTTACTAATTATAGTCAGACAAAAGGAGCTAAATATTGCAGGTTTACATTTTGAGGCTTTTTTGTCCAACCAATTTTCAAAAGTATAAGACCATAAAAGCAAGTTAGTAAAAAAATTTGCACTCTAAGTCTTGAGCTCAGAGCACTCAAAAAGTGGCGCTCAAACAAACACCATATAACTGTGTTGGCTAAAATGGACTTGTGTAGGCTGCCTATCACATGAGCAGTCATTTCTCGTGCAAGACAGTTGAAATATAGAATCTTAGAATCACAGAAGGGACTGGGTTGGAAGGGACCTTTAAAGGTTATTTACTTGTGTCAGCAATGAGCAGGGACATCTTCAGCTAGGTCAGCTTGATCAGAGCCTTGTCCCACCTGACCTTGAAGGCTCCCAGGGATGGGGCACCTGCCCTTCCATATCCTCTTTCACATTTTTCTCAGCATTTCAGCTCATGGGTGAATAATAAGCTATTGAGGACAGCCAGCTATCCATGAGTGTATCATTTTGTAATTGAGTATTGGATAGCAAAAAGCAGGCAGCCAAGGGTAGAAGTTGCAAATAGCACTCCTGTTTTCTGGAAATAAGCAGTTCAGTTTAGCGAGGACAGTCAAAGAAAGAAATATCTCCTTGTGAGAGACTGGAGAAAATTATTATTGGCAAAAAACAGCTGGGGTGTGGGTGTGGGTGTGTGCAGGGAGGGGTGGGAGGTAGGGCAGGGCAAGTTTTGTGAAGGTAAAATGGTACACTGCTCCACAGCCCACGCTTCTGGAGCCACCAGTCCAGCCCATAATGGCTGTCAGTCACAGGCACAGTGGAAGCAACCCTGCCCCAGTAGACCAAATCTGGGGGTGGGGAATGGCCAGAGCAGGGAAAAAACATTGCACAGAAATGCACACAAATGCCTTGCTATTGTCCCTGGATTTTGTGGCAGCTGGATCCAAGGTGGTAGCTACATCCTTCTTTTCTCTCTCTTTTTTGTCTTTGTCCTTTTTTTCTCCTAATTTACTTTTCTTGAGATCTAGGTAATTTAAGGTTGGATGGGTTAGAGTTTGCTGAGTCAATGTTTTGTAAAATACTTTATTCTGATTGAATGTTTGCTTTAAATTTTGCTAGGTTCTTGATCTTCTCAAGTTTGCCAGTAAAGCTTGTTTTTCAACCTCCAGGGAACTTTCGTCAAGTTGTCCTTTGTGCCACCTTAGGGAAAAGTAGTACCTTACACCACTTTTAAATAAAGTGCTAAGTGATGGCTGGGGCTTTAGATCCCTCTCTGCAATAAAGACATTGAGGTGCTAGAGCATGTGCAGAGAAGAGCAACAGAGCTGGTGAAGGGTCTATACACTAAGTGATATGAGAAGCAGCTAAAAGAGCAGGGTTTCTTCAGCTTGGAGAAGAGAAGACTCAGGGGAGACCTTATTATTCTCTACAGCTGCCTGAAAGGAAGGTGTAGCCAGGTGGGGATCAACTTCTCCTCTCAAATAACAGGTAACAGAGCCAGTGGAAATTGGATTCAAGTTGCACAAGGGGAGGTGTAGATATCAGATATCAGGAAAAATTTCTTCACTGTCAAGCCTTGGAACAGGCTGCCCAGGAAGTGTTCAAAAATCATATAGATGTGTTTAGGGACATGGTTTATTGGTGGACCTGGTAGTGTTCAGTTGATGATTTGACTTGATGATCTTAGAGGTCTAGCCCAACCTTAATGATTCGATGACTCTATGATTCTATATTTCAATTATGTGTACACATATTAAGACTGCAGCAGTCTTAACATGTGTACATGTTGGTTATGTGGCAATTCAGCTGTGACCCACTGAAGACAGTAAAAACATTCTTGTTCACATTAATGCTTATCCCTAGTATCATTTGACATCCTAACAGCTATTCAACGACATCACACATCACCATGATTTCCAGGACAGCAGTTCTGAAACAGGTTTTCCTCTAATATTTTTACAATTAATCATGCTGAAGAGAAGAGAAAGTGTTTTCAGTAAGCTTATTCAGTCTTCCAAAATCTCTGTTCAGTCCAAAAGTCTCTCAGTGCCTCATTTTGGTTACAAGCAGCTTTATTAATTAACAATGTATGGACAGTAACTTCCTGTGGACATAAAAGCAATTCAGATATGCAAACCTCAAAAAGATATGAGAATCTCAGAATGAGCTGACAGCTGAATAAGTAATGTGAAAGTTGGTCAAATAAATCATGAAAGAATAAGGACAAAGTGTGTATCTCAGTGGAGTTCTAAACTAAAAAATGGTTGTGCTTAACAAAAAAAGGCAAAGTTTTTTGCATGTGTCTGAATCTTGATGATAACAAGACAGAAAATAAAATTCCATCATACTTTTTACCATAATAAATACTTTTCCTGCTCTGGAATGCTGTCCTCAGTTCTCCTTGCTGAATCCAAAAGACACATTTGCAGAATTAGGCTAGGTTTGTACTGCACCTAAAAAGAAGAGCAGAAGACAGCCCAGAGCTGATTGTTCTCCCAGCCTCAGGTAATACCACTATGCCTGCATGTGTTCAGGCTGAGCTTTTCACTGCACTCAAGGTAGAATGGGCTGCAGCTGAATCCTACCATGTGCCTTTATCGAAGTCCAATCTTATGTCCAAGCAATGGAAAGGTGAAGTAGATTAGACTCAAGCTCAAGGCTGAACATGGGATCAATGTGGCAAGTGTTGGAGAGGCCCCAGAAGACTTGGAGAATGAAAATCATTAGAAGATAATGCAGATACTTGTAGGCATGGGAAAAAAACTCACATGCAGATAAAGGATAAAGGGATTTTATTTATTTTCTATGGAACAAAAAAAGGATATGATAAAAATATTTAAAATTACAAATAGCCTGTAGAAGACACTTTCTGTCTTACAATACAAATGCTGTTTGTGTTGTAGACAGAAAGGAAATAAGAAATAAGAAAGACAGCAAATTAGGAATGTTGAAAGGTTTTTTTTTCACCTAGCAATTAGCTAAACAGTCAGTGTCACAAGATATCAGTGAAAGCAGAACTCCGAGGAAGAATCAGCTTTTGCTGTGAAAAACTAAATGCGATGTGTTGATGCGAAAGAGCTTTGGAAGAGACACAGATGTTGAGCTTTGAGGATTAAGCTAGTATTTGCATACCAACTACCAGCAATTAATTCACAAATTACTTTCACAAGGAGTACTGAGCTCACATGTTCTTCCTGTTCATGCTACCTTCTGCAGCAGATGCCTCTATGGACAGGGCACCCTAGCCTAGACTAGTGGTCATAAAAGTTGCTTGTCTCCTAGTTAAATTGTTTTTAAACATTGGAAAGGAGTGTTAGTTTACTGCTAACTTAAAAACAAAGGACAAATTGTGGTAGCTGAATATTTTCAGTCTTGAAGAAAAGTAGAGGTATCTTTACTATGTTCAGACTAGAGGTATGTTTAGTCACAATTTATTACATGCACTTGCTAAGTACTAGTATTTAGAGCAACACTGTAGAAAATAGATGCCCAACCCTTTAAAACTTTATTGAAGAAAAGCAATTTTTTGTGCTACCAGACACTGATCCCACAGAAGAAAATTATCGAATCAGGATGAAAAATCTCACGTAACATTTAGTGTTGACCTGACACTTGCTAGAGGAACAATTTGATGAAATGGCAAAGATCAGTCTTCTCATGCTGGATTAAAAAATTTGGGAAACAGGAACTAAGCAAAAGAGCGGCAACAGAGGCCAGAAAGTATATTCCAGGAGCACTTCCTTGTTGCTTCCTTATACTTGCATCCTGGGCTCATAAAAATAAAGCACAGAGAAACAGTGATATGGTTTTATCATACAGTCAGGATATGAACATACAAGGTGTCCTTGGGTCTCCCTGCTTATACAGAATTGTTACATTTCCACCAATAAGCAAACCCCATGTTTAAATGCGTGCTTTCAACCATGGGCAAGGCTGTGAGCAGGGATGAGGGTCACCATCCATGTTGCATTGACAGACCAAAATTAATTCAGTTTGACATTCTCTTATGATAGCCTTGGTTTTGAGTTAAGATAAGAATTGACATTATTTTAAGAGAACTTCTGATCAGATTAAATTGTTTTTAGTGTAATTGGGAAAGCACTAATGAAAAAGAGGAGGCAAAAAAGAACAGATCCTCAGAGAGCTGCACGCTAGCATTTAGCAAGAAGAATTTATATCAGTAATGAACAATTCAGGTTTGCTGCACACATCTCTAAAAGATATATTAACACATTACATTCTTCAGTCTGATTTTTTTTTTGTTACAAGGCAAATTAAAATTACATCTACATTCTGTTTTTTTAAAGGACAATTAATTCAGAGACTTACAGAGATGTGTATTTGGGATTGTTCTAATAGATAATTTTGCAACATTTTATGTAGTCTTCAAATACAAAAAATACATGGGTAGATTCTGTCATGCAAAGTAGGTGTACTGTCCTAAAGCACAGCTATATAATTAGGTTCTCCTGTTCTTGTAGAGTAGGATAACTATTCAGGTGAAATGTGCTCTCTAATCCAGCTAAGTACCATTCATACAAATGAAGTTCAGGCAACTTTAAATATGTGTTGTGCAAAATTCACAAATTTATAATTTTAAGATTTTGTTCTCCTTTTTCTTAGCCCAGAAGAGAATACACATGCAATTTTAGTAAAATAATCTTTTGGTACATCTACAGGGACCATTTCTGATATAGAATTAAATTGTGGTGCAGGCAGAGTCTTTTATTACATTTACATGACCCCATAAAGATAACTTTAATAGTTCCCCATAGAGCAAAACCCTCCTTAATTTTGTTAATTATTTCCCCTCAGTTATGCTTAGCTATGTCTTCTAATTCAGTATTGATCTTGATAGTGAGATCTGTCAAATACTTAGCAATCTACTTAAATCCCCATCCGGGAGAAAGGTTTAAGGGACAGATCCTAGACAGAGCTGATACTTTAGAACTGCACCAATAATTTTAAGCAGAAATCCTTATTTTCTGCCTTTTTTTTTCTTTTTTCCTTTTTTTTTCCCCTTTTTTAATATGCTGGTAAATGAGTGTGTATTACATTACAGAAATAAAGAAGTATTGAGCATGATTTCTGTCTAGAGGTTCTAAAATTGCTTTTCACTAATTGACTCACAATTCTAGAACAGGCAATAGAGATGAAGGACTCCACATCCCCACAAAAGAGATAGTGACAAGGGAAGAGCCTATCCCACTCCATCTGCTTTGTCTGGCCCTCAGTGAACAGCAAACACAGAACCCTAGCAAAACAGAAATCAAACATTTGTATAACCAATGAACTGATAGTCTTGTCTCATGCCTGGAATTCCTAGTGCCTAAGGTAGTTTTTAAAATTGCATCAGGAGTGCATTTTCAAAGCAAATTTTCTGACCATCACTACTTGCCTTGCTTCACGTTACAGGGTGGTGATGGAGTGCACAGACTGGATTCCCTTGGGATTAATAAGCAACCAAAGATGCATGCCAATTTCTAATGAGCATTCCATCCATGTGAGCCTAGGATGTCTTCATCCATAAAACCTGTTCAGTTTAGAAGCAGGTTCTTCAGTGCTGTTTCATGCTGAATATCTGTTCTCACTTTTTTGCTTGTTAAGGCAAGTGTATTTTAGAAGTAAATTCTGCCAGTCTAGTGCTTATTTGATAATTAGAGTAAGTAGCTCTAACTAATCTCTACACTTATGTCAAAATCCAAAGGCATTCTGCCATCCACTCTCCTATCCCACCACCCATTCTATCCATGATATCTCATTGTACACAGCAGCAAATATCCTGAAGAGGGTACAAACTTACTCAAGTAATTTTGTTTGAACTTTTGACATTCTGATCTGATTATGGGAACATAATGCTACGACAAAAAACCCCTTAAAACAGAAAAAAAAAAAAAAAGAAGTAAGTTGCTTGGCCATACTTTATTGGGTAAATCAGAGGAATGAACAGGTGTACATTCTTGATTTTTGTTCACACATAATGAGTTAGTGTAGAAGCATTCCAGAGTCCTCTGCACACCTAAGAGCAGTGTAAATGTTCCCCACTAGCATTGTCACTAATGGGCAGTGCCACACCAACCCTTGGCTTATCTATGCAAAACTGTTGGTATTCTCTTCCTTCACTGATTCTAATTTTAAGGCCTCTCAGTGAGTCCCTCTGTCTTATGTCCAAAGATGTGTTTTCCCCTTCAGTACAGGTGGATCCTGTCAGGCCTCATTCTTGTCCTGTCATACCAGCTCTAGCATGGCTTTTGCATCTCTTTAATCAAATGAGCCATTCACACTCAGGTACCCATATATTTTTTAATCCTGTAACACCAGAAAAACAGAGACTGTATTCATATGATTCTTACCTACTTCAGAGCAGTCCTTCTTCACACATGAGAAAACATATCAGCTTGGCAGTGCATATAAAATAATTATCTATCCTATGATAATCTATTCACCTTTTTGCATAAATTGTTCAGCCAGACATCTCCTCACACACTCAAAGCTGGAATACTAGTGATTTTCAAAGTATAGATTGTTGTGCTGGAAAAAAATTTCATATACCATCTGGCAACACTGCAGAATTAAGTATGGGATTGGTATTTCCTACACAGATTCAGTTTCACTGTTTGTTTTACCTCTGCCCTTAAATAAGTACCTCTAATATCAAAAAGAAAAAATATGGAGCAATGTCCTCAAAGCAATAGTTTAGGCTAGTTTATCTGCTTCTTAACTCACTTGGAGCAAGTATTTGAAAGAAAGAAATATCATATACTGTTAATTATTAAGGAGAAGGAATTAAAGGATCTTAAGAGAAGGAGACAAGGTTAGTTTAAATTTTGCATTAAACAACAGTATGGAAAGCTATGGGTACTACTAAGTCCTTTCTGTAGCATGGATACCATTGTTTTTGAAAAAGGAGGATGAAAAACTGTTAAAAACTCTTCTAAGTGGTGCAAATCTGAAAAGTTTCGTAAAGAAATTACTGAGAGCATGGCTTTATATTGAAAGTAAGTACTTGTGTGATGCAAATAAAGCTGGTGAGACAGCCTTCATGTGAGGTCAGTTGCAGAGCAGAGCTTGCAAAGCATTACTAAAATTCCACGTGTTTATAACTTATGCAATAATTCATGCTAAAATCCAATATACACTTGATTATACTGAGACACCTGTAAATATCACTTCCCATCAGAAACTCCTCTTTCTTTCTCTTTGTTCAGAAACATGGAAGTTTTACATTGAGAACTATAGAACAAGTCACTTGTCGTGGTAAAATTATACACTTATTGTGTTTCTCTAAGTAGGGAGGAGCTGAACACATAACAACATGGAAAATATTCCCAAGAGAAATCTAAACATCTAATTCTGCATGAAATAAAGAATTTAAACCATTTTATTTGCTTTAAATCAGTGCCTATGAACACACTCATATTTTGCCCTTGCATTCTGAGCTACTCAGGAAGAAATTTTTGTCTATAATTCCACACCAATGCAGCACTATTGCCCTTATTTGAATTATGTAAGGAAACAGTTTCTTATAGTGTTTTCCTCCTCTTCATTCAAGACAACAGATTTTGAAATCAAGAGACTTTCAATTTAGCAAAAAAGTAATCTTTAAAATGAAAAATTAGCTTCCCATGCTTGAGCTCTATCATTGTTTCAACTAAAGTCCACTTGAGTGTATATAGCTACAGAAATCAGAGTGATTTCATACTCATGTGAATGGACTTATGCATGTACTTAAGCAGTGTTGAAACATCCTTAAAATGCATTTTTCCAGAGTTGCATATAAGTGTCATAAACTCTTCTTTCTCACTGATATTTCTATTTTTTAAATGGTAATAAATTCATTACTAACTATCTGAGAACTTAAATCTAAACAAAACTGCAGGTTTTGTTAAAGCAAATGTAGGCTTAGAAGCTCTCTAATTCATACCTTCCCCATCTCCATTGCATCAGACTGGCAATACAGCAGATCTATTCCCAAACTGCTGCCTTTGTGATGTTCTATGTGGAAAGCCATCAGAAAGCACTGACTGATTACACCACCAAGTGCTCTCTCTGATTCACTTTTACCTGGCATTGGACAACAAATTCCTGTTTCCTAATGCATCTCTGCAGCCAGTTCGGTTTAGCTGTATTGAACACTGTAGAGACTGAACATTTGTAGAAATAGGGTAACAACTATAAGCTGTGCTTACTCTTTCATCCCTTATAACATGTGCTTACTCTTTCATCCTTCCCTGCAGCTCGAATTACACTTAGAGGAATGATCCAGAGGACAGCTACTTCTGTTTTCAAGAAACTCTGATGATGAAATCATGACATTATCAGGTTTGAATGTGTAAAAGAAGCAGTGACAAAGGTCATTGACAAGCAGTATCTATGAAGCTCCATAGAGATTGTTTGGAGGGTTTTTGTCCCATGGAATCCTGCAGAGATTTTACTATGTAACAGTACTTGGCAGTATTTTTTGGACATATCACTCAAAACTTTAAAAAATAGCCATGGGATTTATGGTACATGTGGTTTTGATCACAAGTTTACTTGTGCACTCCTTGTACAAGGAAAGCTTGGAGATGTAGGAATGACACTAGAGAAAGGGTGTGTGCAGACAGACTGCCCCCAAAAGATTTGACATCTGCACAGGCAGGAAGGGAGGCTTTGGACTTTTGCTAGTTTGTCACACCATGGTTTCTATCATGATGATTTTAGTAGACTTACATCAAAGCAAGGAAAAGTCAGAATTTGGATGTTCATTTCTGAAGTTATATCTGATAAGCAACTGACACTTCAGATGCTTTCAAAAGTCTTCATGAAAGTGGAAAAATACTTTCAGCCATCTTATATGCAGGCAAAAGAGAAGCATTTACATGGATTTTGTGATATGCCACATTAAGTAGTGATCAATGCTCTTTTCCAGCTCTCAGAAACCAGGGATGCTTCATATTTTACGTACAAATAACATGGTGTGAGTGCACATTTCTGTTTTTGAAGGATATATTTTCTCTTCAATGTCTGTCACATTTTCTATGGTGTTAAATCTGTAAACATTTGATGTTTCCTACTGTTCACTGTATCACTTCATGTTAGTATACTACACATCCTGGATATGAAAGACTTTCATCAGGAATTAAGTGTAGATTCCAGCATTAATTAAACCAACTGTATAGTAAAGAGCCTTCATTTTATTACTTTATTCATAGACAGTGAGTTTATTACATCTGCTTATATTTTTATTTATATTTTAAATAAAATTGCAGTTATTTCAAGGTAAAATGTGGAACAGGTGTATATTAGTTTCATTAAAAACTCCACTCTCCACCTTATCATAAAAATTCACCAACTGCCAAATTACTGTTACAGGTACTATTCCTATTTTCTACATCTGCAAAGACCTAATCAAATAATCTGGACAGAGCACATCAGAAAGATTATGAGTAAGAAGATAGCTTCAGGCAAATAAAATGCCCAAGGACAAAAATAATCCTAATAAATGTATATGAGCTTTTGTTAGAATGTCAGATTCTGGTAAAATATGCTGCAGAATTTTACTGTAAAATTTCAAGAAAAAAAGTATTCTTCCCTCTCATGATATGATGCAAATTGTTAAGGAAAAAATATACTTGTTGGAGTCCTATAAAGACAGGTATAGTTATGTTAAAGAACAATTAGTGCCTATTAGAGACCAGTGGAATTGTATTCAGTAAACTGGTTTGTTGCTCTTGTGTGCCAGAGATATTTTTTCTCTTTGCTGGTTGGATTTTTAGTTTTCCCTGGTCCCAAATAGCTTTGTTCTATTTGTATAGTGGTGGCTGAGGTTATTGTAACAGGTTTCTACTCATTTTGAGTAGGAGCTGATCTGGAACTGAAAGCATGCTCACTGATTGATTGCCTGTCTGCAGGCAGTGGACAGAATCTGTGTTTCTTTTCAAGTTCAGAAAGATTCAAAAAACAAATCTAGAAGGTCTAATTTTTCCAATTAACTCTGTAAAAGAAGAGTACACTTCTACTGAATTAATTAAAATACTGTAATGATACAGTTTTAAATTAGGTAGCTAGTAGTTAATGTCAGATTATAATCTTGGTTTTATTCGTGCAAATATGAAAGTGTTTCATTTATGTCAAGAGAGTTGCTTCATTCAGGGGTGAGCTCATTAGCAGAACCAAAGGAACTAAAGACAAAATAAACTCATCATTATAAGATAAAATTTAAAGTGTATCTTTTATTCGAAATACTATAAGCCACACCAGAATAACTGAAAAATGAATTTGTTTCTTCTTATTTCTTCTGTTGTGTCATGTATTGCAGTAACTGGCAATTTTGTACATGCTGTACTTGTACATACCCAATTCTAATCTCACAGACAC
This sequence comes from Molothrus ater, assembly GCF_012460135.2. Taxonomy (NCBI): domain Eukaryota; kingdom Metazoa; phylum Chordata; class Aves; order Passeriformes; family Icteridae; genus Molothrus; species Molothrus ater. Next base: position 23,443,816 of record NC_050511.2, on the reverse strand, counting down.
CTAAAATGGAAGTGCAAAGTCAGACTTTGGATATGTGGAGTTTGACATATCCAAAACAAAGATTATTAAAAAAATAGAAGACTATAAAAAAGGCCAGCCTAAGATCTAGTCTTAATTTAACCTTAACAGCGCTATAGAATAAAATTGAGATTAACTGCTCTTTGTTTTTATTAAATACAGTGGGCTTAATTCAGCCAGAAGAGATGCAGCTAAGTATCTCTTCAGTGGGAAATTAATTCAGTGCATGGCAGCAGTTCATAGAATTTGATGAAATAGATATAGGAAAAAACAGGTATAGGAAAAAGGCTGCAGCATGACGAAGATCTGTATTCAAAGATCTGCACAATGACTGATTGTGCTTGAAAACAAAATATTTACTCAGTTTCAGATCTGACTTAGTTTTTAAGTTGGGATCAACTACTTGAAATAATTCTCCTTTCATACATTTCACTTACATAAAGTTTTACATTTAAAATAAAATAAAATAAAAATAACGCCCCCCCCCAAAAAAAAAAATAATACAACTTAACCTAAGAATATGCTATATTCAAGAACATAATCTAACAGATATGTTTAGTGAAAATCCCAGCTGTGATGGAAACACTGATAGACCAGGTTTCATGCCAGACCAGCGATTTCTGTATTTGAGCCAAAATTCTCTGAAGTGTTTTGAAGCCTTTAACTTAACACTACTGAGCAAGGCCAGTCAGATTTCTGCCTTTCCTACTAAAAAGAAAATAGTAAAAGACCTGAAACATTAAAATAATTACTTGATCCTTCTCTGTATAAGGCCAGCCTTGAATGTATAGAATTTATTCTGATATTGAATTGAACCAATTCTGAACAACTAAAGAAAGTTGTAATTTATGTTGATCTGTTAAAAAAACCTCTTTTATTGCATGATTCTCTTAAGTATCTTTCCTGTTTGCTATTGTATTGGGATAGCAACCCTCTAAAGGAGGTAAAGTCTGCTTTTACATGCAAGTGCCTAGCTCCTATTGAAGCCAAGTCAGCTGCAGAGCTCAATATAGGTGTAAAACTACTGATTCTTAACAGTGGGATGGATTGGTGGCAAGGTAATCCAAGGATTACACAGACCTAGCAATTGAAAATAATCCTCAAGTAAGAATATGGTTAGAAGTGGGTCATCTTCAAGAGTAAGTTTTTTACCTCTTGGCAAAAAGGTGGAGGAAAGCAACGTTGTTTGAGCAACATTCTATACTTTTAAAATTTGTTTTAAAGCACTATGAAATGTGTTCTTCCATCAAATACTGACATAGGGTAGTGCCTAAATGCCCCTAGCATTAGGCACAGTGCTGTGCTCAGCATTTTTCAAGAATAGAGTCAAGGATGAGACCTCTGACTCAAAGCACAGACTTCAGGAGTATGGCATGGGACAGCAACTCCACACAGATGGAGCCAAAGAAATACAAGGAATCAAGAAGACCTACTGGTATCTTTCTGCACTGGCATGTCCAACTCCTAAACAGTGTTTTCCTGATGGTAGGGAGAGACTGGG
>NC_050511.2:23422297-23437297 GCF_012460135.2 Molothrus ater | reverse complement strand
GAAGCCCCGATTCCCTTTCTGGAGCGGTGTGCCCGTGGCTGCCCCCTCTCCTGCGTTTCTTTGCGTCCTTTATTTGCGGATGTGCCTGGCAATTGTTGCTGCTTGTGTTATTAATTGCACCCGGGCCTTTCCTTGCTCTTTGCGGGAGCGCGGTCTAAATTGGCTCTAATAAATATTAGCCGCTAGATTAGGCGAGGTGAAGCTGGCACGGCGCTCTATTTTCGACCTGTAGCCTCTGCAAAGCCGCCAGTTCTGCGCCAGATTAGCCCCATCCATCCAGTGTCAATGGTTGTCTTGTTGAGAAAATCAGTGAGTAAACACGGCTGACAGAGAGGGGTATCAGCTGATTACTCATACAAATAGACTGCAAACTCCACCAGGAGAAGCTGTTTCCAGAGATGGGTTTCTCGCACTGACAGGGCTGCTTCTCCCAGGATCCCATGTCCTGCTGTTCCCACTTTGTCCTCCATCAATCACACAATTGTGTCCGGGATGTTTTATAGAGTCACTTAATATCCCTGCCTTCATCTCTATTCACTTAGAGAATGATCTGCCATAAGGGCTAAAGGCTTTTGCAGGTTGGGACCAGAGACAAACCCGGGCCACAATGGCTCTGGTGGAAAACAGCGATTCATGACAGTGCCTGGCTTTCTGATGCTAATGGCACCGCCACGGGGTATTACTGTAGCGGCCAGGCAGTGATTTAAATGTACTCCTGCCATTATCCCGTGGTCCGGCACATTAAATCACCCCTCGTGGATCAGATGCCAGTGGGCATGGGGGTGGGGAACGGAGCAAAACCATTCCGCAAGCCACGGTGGATTCCCCAGTGAGGGGCGAAAAACGACTCGAAGGATGAGATGCCGAGCAGATACCCCCTTCGGAAAGGGCTCGGGGCCACACCGCGTTTGTGAAGCTCTACACCCTCCTCCAGGGTGAGGGGACAGCGCCGCAGCACCACCCAAGGGGACCAAACTTTGCAAGGGGTCTTCCGAGTCGCCTCCCCGCTGGCAGGGCATCTCCCTCCAAACCTGAGGACCGACCGATTGCAAAATGTATTTTAATTACGAATTTTAAAGACGAAAGAGTTACAAGGTATCACTGTTTAAGTGCCTCATCTGCAAATTAGATTGCTACACAATTAATCAGAAAGTTAATTAATGAGCAAGTAACTAATTAGGACATTTAAAACCAGTGTTTATAGTGTCTTAGTTAAAAAAATCGTATGTGGCTAATTGGCCTATACACTGATTTCATAACTCATAGCCAAGGTTATAATACTACAGATGTATTATTATGTACAAACTGTAATTATGTCACTATTTTATTAAGCGCATCTTACCTGAATCAATTTTATTAGCTTTTTTTAACATTGAAATTCGTTATTGCAAACAGATTAGAGGCAAGACACTGCGCATATAGCCGCGGCTTGCCTTTCGACGGGACGAGGGACGAGGGTCAGGAGTTTTTAGGACAACCGGAGAGGAGTTAAAACGTCGGCCTGGGGGAAGGAGGGCTCGCGGGACGGGTTTTCCCCCGCGCCCTGGAGGGAGCGGAGCCGGGAGCCCGGCGGTGATGCTGGGCCGGGTGTGGGCGGGAGGCTCGGGCGGGAGCAGCTGCTCCTCCCGCAAACCCGCGGGCGGCTCTTCCACCCGTGGCTGGGGAAGGTCACCCGCAGCCCGCCCCGAAGCTGGCAACCACCAAGAAATGAGGGTTCCTGTCCTCGCCTCACCCCGCGGTGGCGTGGAGTGGCCTGGCCGGGGTGAGATGGGAGCCCTTGCTCCCGGTGAGCTCTCTCCGCCCCAGGCACCGACCCTCCGCCCGGCCGGGCAGGGCTACCCCGGCCCCGCGTCCCCCGGCGGCACGGCCAGCGCTGGGTCAGGGCCTCTGGCGCTGCCCGCAGCCTCTCTCCAGCGGCTGCGTGGGGCTGTGGTAATGCGCAAAACCACTCTTTGTAATCTCCTTTTCAACAGTGAGGAGTACATATAGGTAATTTTAATGAAGAGGTTCCTGTACCACATTATTAGCAATAAATCTACACCATTCTTTGTTGGTTAAAATCATTATCATCATCATCGGTATCATTACTGAACTCATTATTCTTGTGTTACTATCAGAGTAGATTTATGATAACACCCACCATCACGCCTGAGTTAAAGAAGGTGTAAAGGTTTGATTAATAGCTGCTTTCACGTTTTAATACTCGACATTTTCTCACTTTTTTTTTTTTTTTTTTTAAATAAGGGGCATGATAATTACCGGAAGTAATTACTGGTTTTGTTATAAAGTGTCTGATTAGGCGCTCAGGCGCTTTTCCTCAAGTAAAATATAAATAAATAACACGATGGACATAATAAGTTCTTGTAATGACGCAGTAAGGCAGTCTTTGAGAACAATTAAGATTTTCTTCAATCACACTGACATTTTAGATTAATAAGTGTTAACAGAAAGAAATACAGCCCCCTCAAAACAAATAAACAAACAAACAAAAGAAAAAAAAAAGCTGCTTCTCCCAGGTTTGTAGGGAATAAAATGACGGTAGCAGCTGGAGCAAAGAACATGAAGAGGATATCCGTTTTCCATCCTCACTCAGTGTATAATTTTTAAAAAGCCCAACGAACCAACCAAACAAAACCAACCCCCTCAAAATCCCCCAAATAAACAAAATGAAATAAAAAAACCTGAACGACAACCGCTCGGCGCCCTGGGCTTGGTGTGTGATTTTGCACGCGTTAATGTGCTGGACGCTTGCATTCTATAAGGGTATTATTGCACTGCCTCCCGAGCGCCGGTTCACCATCCCAGGGGCGGCGGCGGCGAGGCAGGACCGGCCCCGGCCCCGGCCCCGGCCCCGGCGGGCGGGAGCATCGCGCTCGCTCTCCCTGAAAGGTTACACGGCGCTCTGCCTCGCTTTGTCTTCCCCGTGCCCTTTCCTGGCAAAAATGGAGACATCACATCCTTGCCCAGCCCCGGCTCAGTATTTATGAAGGTTTTCTGACAAATAGGCAGGCTGGCCACGCATGGGTGACTGCCTTCATTCCGCACTTGGCTTGTTTACATAGGACCAGCACCATTTCCACGGATTAAACAAATCACAGCGAGAAGGAGACATTTATAATCCGCCAACGAGGCCACAGGCAGTTAAAAAATGTGTGCGTGTGTGTGTATGCTGTGAGAAAGAAAAATAAATGTTCATGTCCAGGGAACTGACCTTCTTCTTGGAGGGTAACTCAAGGGGTATAGATATAAATATAGGCAGTATATAATGTCTTACGCACAAGCCCAAAGTATGTATTTAATAATTATCGGTTATACCCAGTTATTGTATACAAATGTATAGCATTAGTTTGCATTTTACGCTGTCCTTTCACCCGGAGCCCCCCTCCCCGAGCTGCCAGAAGCGGCTACAGAGGCTCCGGCTGCACACAAAGCGCAGCGCCCGCACCGCCGCGCACGGGCACTGCGCCTTGGGGCCGGCTCGCACGGCGCCCTGCGCCCACGCGTGCTCCTGTGCACACACGTTGGAGGGAAGCAGAGGGACAGGCCTCCCCGAAAGGCACAGCCCGCTCGCCACGCCGAGCTGGAGGCAGGTGGGGGGCACAGCCTGGTGCCCGGGCACCGCAGCCTTGCGGGGAGGGCCCCAGCTCGCCCGGGCGAGAGGCTCCCGTTGGCACAGCCGGGCCGCGACATGCTCACCCTTCTGCTCCTCTGTCACCCGGAAGCATTATCAAAAAAAGGGGAAAAAAAAAAAAGAAAGAAAAAAAAGGAAAAATGAAATTATGTAGGATCCAAAGGTATTTTTCAAAGTAAGAGCGTGCATTTTACGATCCCTCTCCCTCCATCTGCAGGAAGAGTGATGGTGCGGGGGAAGAAGCTATAACTGGAAATGTTGCCCTTTATCTTCTGTCAGCTCTCAGGACACTTGGCTGCTGCTGCTTCTCCGGCTGCTGCTGGGGTTTTTATGACACATGTCACCCACTCGGGCAGCCGGAGCAGAAGGAAATTCCCTACAAAATAGCAATGGTTTCGAAAAAAAGGATAGCAACAAAATATTGAATAAATTCCCTTTTAATTTATTTGATCATTCCACATTACGGGGCTATGAATTGCTCAAATTTGATAACAAGTACTCAATTCAACTCATTATGTAAGTTAAATTAGACTTCGATAAAATTTCAGTGGCGCGCAGTGGTTCCTAGAATGAAATGTAATTTGCGCAAGAATTTGTTGTATCTGTCACAAATATTTCCAATTAGCGACCGTAATTATTTGATAGTTTCTGCAATTATGGCTTAAACGGGTGAATTTGGGACTGTGGAGGACCCTAATTGGCCTAAATTTGATATTTTGCATATTTGCATAATGAGGAAATTGGTAGAAAATTGTGTTCATTCATTTGTGAAAAATCCTATGAATTTTATGAATTTGAAAGCTCTGTTTGTGCAGACTGTGACTTTGCTTGCTGATCCCTGAGGAGCTGACGCTGAATGCCTGAATGGGCAGCGCGCCAACTTCTCCACCCGGAGGAGAGGCGGGGGAGGGAAGGGAAGGAAGGGGAAAGGGGAGGGAGGGATGGAGGGGAGGGAGAGATGCCGGCCGGTCGGCCGACAGAAGCCTGGAGCCGCGGTCGCCACGAGTCCCCGGGGCCGTGCTGTCACCCCCTCCCGGTCCCCGCTCTCCCGGGGAAGGCGTAATCGCGAGGGGAAGAGGCGGGGGGGACGGCGGACGGGACGGAACGGACACGGGACTGGGATACTGATAAGTGTGCACTTGGTTAAATTAAATTGCCAAAGCTTCTCCTTTCAGTAAAAGTGTTTGATCTATTGCGCTGTCATTTTAAAGTGTTTAAGGAGAAGAAAAAGCATAGATTTTAAGATGCTGGCCCAGCACCCATTCATCATGCATCAGGGAATTTAAGCCTCGCGTTTTGCTGTAGTTAACATCTCAACTTCCTGACACGGGAATCGAGGCCGGGGAGCGGGCGCGCAGCCGGAGCTGGAGCTGGGTCCGGCTGTGCGCGGGGCCCCGGGCACTCTGCTCTCGCTCGGCGGTGCCGGCCAGACGTGCGCCGTGAAGGAGGAATTAGTGGTTGAAGGGAGGAGAGAAACGGCCCTGCTAGCAGGCAGGGGTGGTGGTGGGGCATCCTCGCTTTACTGGCTTCCTGGACTACCGCCGGGGAGAGGCACTACACTGGGTGATAAAGTTGGGATATGACCTTTTCACTACCTTTTTTCCCCCCTTTTCCTCCTGGCCAGCTTTAAGAAGGTTCTGAAGGTCACCCAATGGATTTCTTTCCTCCCTCTCCCTGGCTAGGCATCTCCTTTACCCCTTGTTTCCACACCCTGGGCTTCACAGGCTGAGACAAGATACACAGGCTGATCTGAGGATGTAATATATTCCCCTGAAGAGTTTTACACACTCCAGCTCTCGACTGTAACTTCGGTTGGTTAGCACTCTCCCCATCAACATGGACCTGTATAATGTGAAGATGTAACTGGCTCTAAATGCTTAAGTGCTTTGTTTCACAGCACATTTTCAGTAAAGGTCAAAATAAATTCATCTCCTTTCAATGCAGCATTTGTGTTTGGATTCCAGAGCCATTAGCACAGGGCTTGGAGTGGAACTGCTATCAAATAATAAAATGCCCCTGTGGGTGAGCATGGGAACTAGTTTCCCACAGTCGGTTCTTTGTAGGCTGAGGACAATGGCATGCACACCACATATCTCTATTTGGTATCTGTGTGATGTCGCTCTTTGGTCAAAGCACTGAACTCTTCCATGCCTCCATATCATTGGTGCTGGAGGGTGAGGGGGTTACAGTCCTGATTTGGAATGAAAAAAACCCAGGGAATTTAATGATCATGGAGATGAGGGTTGAAGTTCTGAGTTTGAATGTTTTCTAAGTCATAAGATTCACCCCACTCAAGACCTGTTGGAGGTTACCTGTCCTGTGGAGACAGGCTGTGCTGGGCCAACCCCATCCTCTGATGAGGATATTTCGGAATCCCAAACCATACTGAGGTATTGAGGTAGAGTTTAACTTGTTTTTCTTGCATCCAGATTTCATTAGAGCTTTCGTCCTCTCCTGCTTCTTTTCACTTCATAGTCCTTCCACTTCCTTCCCCATCACCATTGCGTGTTTTATATTTCTCCATATATGTCCCTTTTCCTGTAAAAAAATAATGTACATACTCTGATTGGACCTGTGTTTCTGGAAGACCAAGTAACAAATCCACACGATTCCCAGAGGAAAGAACAGACCTCAAACTAGACCTAGAATTGTTAATCTGTCTTGTTTCCTGTTTACGTAAACAGGAAACAAGACAGATTAACAATTTCACTATAAAGCAAATCGGTGAGCGCTGAAATTGTGAGCCTATGCCATGCTTGGGCCCAACACCCAGTCAGCCCTGGATAAATGAAGAAAAAAGATGAGATCTCAATAATGATGTTGATTGCTGGATACATTAAGGACACCTAACCTTTAAGCAAGTTTCTTGTACTTATTGTGAGCTTGGATATTATTTCCTTTGAAACAGTATTTGGAAGAATGTCATGATACATAATTGCAATCAACTCTCTAAGAAATGTGTTTCTTAAACTCTTAGGTACCACAAAGCCCTGGACTTCAGGATTAGCCTTGAGACAGTGCTGCACAAGTGACTCTGGGATGCTAAAGACTAATTTGGGTCTTCTCAGCTTCTGCCTCAACACAACTCTTCAAGCAGCTGAAGTTTCTGGGTTTAGCAGAACTTCTGTCCTCCCACAGCACATGGCCAGGTGTGTCAATGCCCAATGTGCAGGACACCAACTTTCAGAAAGCTGCTTTTTGAACAGAGAAAAAAAGCAAAGGTATGTAAAAAGAAACTCAAAAAGCACCCTATTTTAGTTACAGTTGGGGAAGAGAATCCAAAATCAGTAGAAGGTGCTACCTCTTCCATGATATTTTTATTTCTAAGCTTTTATAATATCATGTACTTGCCATATCATTTGTTATTTATGTAAGCTCAGTTCTAGAGAACTGTTTAACAAGCAAGCACATGCAAATTATCAAACAGGTAAAGCTCATAGGAGTGATAAAAAAGTTGAGGGGGAAGTGTTGTGCTACTGAATTTCTCCATCTAAAGGTACAGTCTTCTTCCTCCCAAACAATATGATAAGACAAAGTTTGTGTATACAGGTATGCAGCCATTTGTCCCTCAAACCTGAGAGCTGTTGCCAGATCTGTTTTTGCCCTGACACTATCCTGCAGGGCTAACCTGGGCTCACAGGAGTGTGGTGCATGGAAGCAGGGACAGGGTGCAGTGGGGTGTAACACAGACATGCTGGTGTAGTGGAGTTTCCCATGAAGGCATATGTAGATCTGTTAAAACTATTAAAAATGGCTACTGATGCTGAATTAATATTTGCCTTTTTCCTTTTACATATTTTCTATATTCTTTTATATATTTTCTATATTCTTTACACAGTTATTTGTAGCTCTGTAACCTATCATAATATTTGCAGCTAGGATTTTACCGATGCTATTAGACAGAAGGACAAAATAAATTCCCCAGAGGCTCCAAGGTGGGGGTCCAAGGTTAGATTCTTGGGGAAGCCAAGGTTGAAACCAGCTCTCTGAGACACATTTTCATAAACAAAATTTAGTTCCTATCTAAAGGGGGAGAATTAAAAGAGGGTTGAACCAGGGGGGAATTAAATAGGGTTGAACTGGGGAGGAATTACCTCACCACTTATGTCTCCAACTGTACTTTTGTCAGATATGCTAATTTGCTTAACGTAAAAAAATTGTATGCATTATGCTAGGTGTGCATCCTCAGTGTTTTCCACCTGTCAAATTGTGCACCTACGGATCCTTATAAGGGTAACCCCTTTTTAATCCTTATAAAGGTAATCCTTTAAACTGTGTTTGGCTCATGACTTTAGGAAGGTATCAGTACAATAAGAAAATAAGCACTCACACTACATCTCCTTTAATCAGAAAGCTACAAAGATACTTTCTGCGTCCATCTAGTTAAAACTTCTGAAATTGTGTATGATGCTCAAAATTGAAGATTTAGATATTAATGACCACATCCCCAGTTTTTCTCTCTACACTCTTTCAAAATGTTTGCAAAATCCCATTGCTACCAGTGAACTTGAGGTTGCTCCAGTAATGTGATTGTTTTGACCTGTGCAAGTCATAGTGTGACTGACAAAAGACAGCACCATTCAACATCCTGACTTCTCAAAGCAGTTCTCTCCATCACTGCAGAAAACAAGCTTTATCAAACCATTTCCATAGCGAATGGTGGGAGAGTTGACCTTAAGAATAAGTCTTCCTGGGCATCTCTGAAAGACCTACTGTGCAGCTGTACCTGCAGAAGAATAAACTTCCCCTGAAACAAAATATTTTAGAACAGTCATTGCCACATACAAATATTTGCTTTCAGCAAGCATATATGGCATGTGATTAAGTAAGCAAATGGGATAGAATGCTGCATCTGAATAAATCAAGAAATTGGGTAGAAAATATAGGGGGATAGTAAAGGTTTTGGTGACCAAGATGAGGCTGGAGGTTGAATAATGAGGACAGCAAACTAAAAAAAACCAGGCAAACTGATGGAGTGAGGGATGAAGCAAACTAGTGGAGATAGCAGCTATCTTGCGTCATCTTGCAAAATTAATCCAAATTCCATTTGATGGACCAGTATGTTGTAGTACTTTTTTCTGCTCAAAATGGCTCAATGCAGCCACACAAAGGGGTGAATTGCAGTATAATATATGACATAAAATATTTAGGTTGGACATGCCACATCTTCAAATCAGAAAAAATACACAGCAATATTTTCTCTTGAATTTTCTCCTTAGTGTCCATGTAGCACATTTGTAATAATTTCCTCCACCACACACAGAGGCATACTTCATACCAACTGTGAAAAATTGTGTTAAACTTGAGCTATAGATAAGATTATCTATTTGTAGAGAACGTGACTGATGCTTTAACTGTCAAAAAATCATGTTTTTGAAAATCCTGGTAATTCAGAATCTGCTTGAAATTGAGACAAGAATAAAAAGTGGAATATATTAAATTTTAAAAATACATTTACAACATTCACTTATTCACCTTTCCTTATGCTGTGCTGGAGGACAAGAAAAAAAATATTCAGTATGCCTTCAAAAAACCCACTTGACATCAGAATATCTTTATGCAGGGTCACAGTATGGTAAAATATAGTTACAATTGACAATTACAGTTCTTGTCTGGTGAGGCATTTCCTTCGTAAGTTTTGCCAAATAACCATGACTAAATTATTTTGGATATTTAATATTACTGGACAGTTTTACTTCTTACCAATAATCATAAAGACAAACATCTCTCATTTAAATTCAATGGATTCTGTAATTGAAACAAATTTCAGTAAGAATATCTTGCAAATACATGGTGGCCTCAGGCAGATTTTAGAATCTCTGGGTCCTCTTGTGACCTGCCTGCAGCTTGTCTGAAAGGGTCTTTCTTATGCTTGCCAAATGACATATATATATGTGTAAGGCTTAGCCCCCATGAGGTGTTGCCTGGGACATTTTCTCTGGATGAGAGCTTAAAGAGGGTGATGTGGAGGACTCCACAACCCACACTGACTCAGGCCAAGAGCCTGCAGAAGTGGTGAAGGAGGAGATGGGCCTTCATCAAGTTGCAGGAGAGCAGCTGTAGGCTTGTAATGGGGACCCGTGTCTGTAGAAATGTCCTGTAGTAGATGACAGGAACAACTCAGGAAGATGTGAGACACTCAGAGATCATTTGGGACTGGTCACAGAAGGAATAATTGTCTTAAAATCACAAGTGCTCTCTGAATTCATCCATCCAGGACCAATGTTTTCCAGTATCTTGCTTGTCCCAAAGACATCTGTTCTATTGACTATACCCCAGGAGTGAGTACCATGGATGTGGGTATCCCTTACCTTTGCTCTTTGACTTTTCTCCAGACTACCATGGGTAGCAGTGTATGAGAAACAGTTGTAGTTCCTGAGATTTCCCATCTTACTCTTCTTAACTTCAGAAAAGAGCTCTTGTGGATGCAAGAGAGTGTAAGAGGTGACTATTCAGCTTTTTATTTTAGGGGAAAGGGGAATAACGGCACCTGGCTACATGTTCCACTCACCTTCCCCTGAGTTTTTCCTCGGTTGCTGAAGAGGTGGAGCCCTCAGCATTCCCGTGGTGTTGGAGAGCACATCTCTCCATGTCCTGGTGGTGCAGGCTGCTTCCAAAGGATGGTTGGGCATGGCAAGCAATACCTGGGCTGTCTGTTCAGAGCCAGGGGGATTATCGGGGGTTAGCATGCACCTCTCTTAATTTCTGCTGGCATGTCTGAGCAATAAGTTGTCCTTTAATAGAGCAAATAAAAGGTATCACAGAAACAAAGAACTGTTTTCATCACTGAAGTTTTTAGCTGGAAATATTTGGATATATGATCAGTTGGCCTAAATGAACTCTCTCGACTGCCTTCTTCTCCAGATGCCTAAGTGGTGGCAGCTCCACCCACCATTTGCACTCTGTATGGCTCCTTCCCTGAGAGGAAATTAATGGAAAGTGCTTGAGGCTCAGCATTTCTGGAAAATCAGGCTCAACTGTGGATGCTGCAGCCGAACTTTATTAGACTACTATTTTAAATATATTAGCGCTGAATTTTACTCAGGTTTATTAACATGATGACAAAAATATCTGTGTTACAGAAAAAAAAAAAAAAGAAACAAGGAAAAAAAGCCCCACCACTCAATTGGCTTGATGTATTTTCCTATAGTATCTCTTGCAGTCCATCTGCTGAAAGGTGAAGCCAAAATGTTTTAGAATTATGTTTTCATGGGGAATTCTCTGTTAATTAGTTATCTCTCTCTGCCATGTGTAGCAATGGATGAAATCAGCTACTGTAATTTCATGAAAGGCAATGTTGGACTGTTTGTTTGTATCAGCATAAACACTTTCTTACACACAGCACTCTAGTGGAACAGGAGTGGTCAAAATAACATTTTATTTCCATATAATGAGGACACACAGCTACTGCAGCATCGCAATATCTCATTTCCTTGTGCCTAAAATTGTGGTCTTAGACTAAATACAGCAGAAAAATCTTATGGACTCAGATTAATTTTTGCATACATTTTTAAATGCATTTTTGCAAAGTAGAGCTTAGCTTACTAAAGTTACTTACAGGATCTTTTTCTTTTTCTAGAAAAAAATAGTCTTCTCAGCAGTTGTACTTAATAGGCCAAAGTTCCACATCTTCTAGTGTCATGAACTGCTGCTTGCAGTTCTTTTAATGAGGACACAGCACTACCATACTGTGGAAAAGTGGTTTTTTAATTGCAAATGAAGTATTTCAACCTTTTTACCTTATAATACCACAGAATACCCTGTGTAGCTAAAGACTGGCTTGTTTCCAAGGAGTTTTATTGCAGAAGAAAAACATGCAATACCATTTTATACAATTTTCATGTTTGTAATTTTTTTCTTGAAAATAATACCCTGGCCTTTGGTAGCAGGGCTTTCTAGCCACAGAGCCTGGTGTAAGTCCTTAAGTGTATGCTTAATTGCCTTCCTCTTTTACCATGGAGAACATGCAACAAGAAAGCAGGGGCAAGCTGCGGGTCAGGGGTCCATGTCTGCTGACAGCCAGTGATCTGCACTAACCACTGGGTGAATATCCACTGCTCTCTCCTCAAGTAAGATCCTCTCCTCCTATGCTCTGCTGCCATCACGGGAACGAGGAAAATGCACCATGGGCTGAGATTAGGCTGTTGCTGAAACTCTTATACTCAGCATAAGAGAATCAAGAGGATGAATCAAAAGACTTAACAAGTTAAAGAGATCTGCAAAAGTAACATTCTTGTATCTGTATTCAGCTTCTCTCCTAGGGAAAGGAGGAAATGAAGGCCTCATTAAACAACACGCTTTTAAAAAACTATAAATAATGAGGACATGAGAAATTCTTACTGCTGGTACTATGTTCAGGGGAAATAAATGGTAACTAAGACTGGTAACTTGGCCAACATACACTCCTAGGTCTACAGGTAAATAAATACATATGATGAGAGATACTTTATATCAGAACAGGAATCAACAGTATTATACTGAAAACAAGGGCTAATGGTGCACAGCATGATTTCTGCAACTAGTGATTACTTTCTTTGAAAACAAAATGTATTAGACTGTCAGAAAAGGGATCTAAATATACTATTTTCATTGTTTTCAAGATGTCTTTTGTACATGTTTTTACATATGGACTTGAGATGTAGATTAATAAAAAAATCAGTTTAAACCAACTGGATAACTTTTCAATTAGTGTTTAAAGTTGTTAGGAAATGTGGAGAAAACAAAAATAAAATTAAGAGTAGGATATCTCCCCAAGTAGATGAGAAAATGCTGACATTGGCATCTGACTATGGTGGCATTTGCAATTACTATTTAACCTGTCCAAAGCCAGCAGCAAGGTCTACATGATGAAGAAAGTTTCTCAGGATTTCTCAGAGGATAATGATAAAACCCAGTGGGACAAAACATCCTGACTCAGCAATGGAGAATTCAGGAACACAGAGGAACACTGGACAGCAGGTTTTTTTTAAAAATAAAAATTTTAATATTTTAGGAGCCTTCTCCTTTCTGTATTTTTCTATAAGATACCTAATGTCCTGGTCTGGTATAAGTAATCTTTTACAAAGCCAAACTCACCGTGTCTGTAGCTATAAATTACAGAATTTAAAAAAAATGGCACAATGTATGTGAATGAAAAATGTAATTAGCTGATAATGTATGTGTACAGAATGAGTGAGACAGACTTCACACAAAAGTCATGTTAATTATGGACTTCTGTGACACTCTGGGTGTCAAACAGTATTCAAGATACAGGAGATGTGCAACAAAAACTATAGTAACTGTATGATGTTTGTCCTCTCACAATTGTCCTTTTTCCTCTCTGTTCCTCCATTTCTGCCTGATTTCAACTCAGAGTTACCAGAAGACTCACAGCTGCTTTTTTCTGTTGTTGCTGGAGTGGTGGGGTTTTTTTGAGTCTGTCCAGCAAGACAGACTCAATATTGTGAGTCCCTGGATTTTAACCAGATGGGTAGCAATTAAATAAACCTTGCCTTGCTCTAATACATAAGTGCAGTAAAATGTGAGCAAGTGCAAATAATAAGCAGTTAAAAAAAAAAGTACAACCCTTGGTGTTTTTAAATGGCTAGACTTAAACTCTTTTCCATTTTTTTTTCCTTTCACTTGTTTTTACTGTATTTTGTATATGGTAAGAGCTGGAGCTCTAAAGCAATAAAAAGAAAATATGTTCCAATACTTCTCTAAATGTCAAGAAGAAACAAACTAAGGGCATAGACCAGATGTCTCGTCCATTGGCAATGTCCCCTGTGCACTGTCACTCTACAGTGACAGGGCTATGCTGTGCTTTTGGGGACTGACATACTGCTCCTGAAAAGCAAAGCTACATGAACCAGATGAATTTAAGCACTTGTACCAGTCACAGATTGTTCAGAGTTTTCTTTGAGTTTTTCACTAAACAGTTATCTGAGATCATATTGGTAGAACTTTGTAAAGAGCTATCCGGCTGAATGTCAGTAGTCTGTAAATATTCACTATGCTCACTATCTTGCATACCTATGATGGGTCTAACCATTTGCAGTGGGCTTATTTTGCTCTCTGGTTAGGTGAACATGTAGGTGCTTCTTATGTGATTACTTCCATGTGCAAATTTAAAAAATTGTCTCCCTGCCACTTACCAGGCAACTGCAAATTTCTTTTCATGAAAAATCATGTCAGTAAAATTGAATTACATAAGTGATTTAGAAATGCCAAACACATAATTTAAAGATACAAAAGAGCATTCAAAGGCTCCCTTACCCATCCATCAGTCTATCAATGATAAGGAGAGGAGGAGGCTGAATTTTGTTCTAGTGTTAGCAAAAGATATAATCTAAACTCTTTGGGTAAATCCTTTAACAAGCATTTCTATTTGGCTTTTTAGTGTGTTTTGAACTGTAGGGTTTTCTTGAAATCACATGACAATTACCCTAAAAGATACTGTGGGTATTTAAGTTAGAGAACAGAGGAATTTGGCCCTGCACAGATATGCCACAGACCTGTATCTTAATAACGAGGTTCTATTTAAAATTCAGGGATTCCCTACTTTGGGTCCTCACATATTAGTGAAATTCACCCAGGACTTGCCTTGGACCTTTCATTCTTCAAAGATATATGCAGGAACAGGAACAGTATAAATATAAGGCTTGATACACTATAAATACAGGACTTGATCCCACTTCTACTGGGGTGGCTGTGAGCTTTGGTGATGATTGCTCTGAAGGTAAGTTCACACACTGCATTAACAATGACACTGTGGTTTTGATTCCCATAATGCATAGGCTGAGTAGTGTACAATACAAAAATCACCAAACTAGTCCAGTCCTTCTTTTTGCTGCTATTTTGTTCCTCATTCCTCTCTCTCTCTCTCATATTATTATTTTTTTAATTTCTTTTTAAAATCCAAATAAAAATAAGTATCACCAGTAGGGGGAATAGATGTATTAAAAACAAACTCAAAACGTTTTTATTATTGATTTGGATGACAGTTGGTTCACTTAAAAAGTTACTGTTTTATTGCTTTTTCATGTCTTCAGCAAGAAAAGTCTGTCAGGGCAAAGTATGATTCTTAGATGTGTAGCTGAGGTTGCGGTTTATAATTTATTCAGAAATATGGGAATGCCATTTCATTTCCTGGAAAAGAGTTGTCTTCATACAGTGATGAGGCTGGAAAGGGGATATTCTACTCACCACCGCTCCCCCAGCACTGCTTCCACTGTACACCTGTACTCATCTCCCATAACTGATAACAAAGGAAGCTGTTGTGGAAGAAAGGGGAAGCAAGCCAGAAGGAGAAGGAAAGCTGCTCCCATTCCCTCCAAACTGATACCATTCACAGCATCACACAGTGTCGCTGCATTTTCTCCTGACCTTAA
>NC_050511.2:23292297-23417297 GCF_012460135.2 Molothrus ater | reverse complement strand
GAGGAGAAGGAAGAGGAGAAGGAGGAGGAGGAAGATAAGGAGGAAGAAAAAGAAGAAAGGGAAGAAGTGATTTTATGGGGACAGTAGAAGGTGTGGAAGTGAATGGGGTGGAGCAAGTTGCCTGGCTCTGTCCTTGCCCTTCTGTGCTCCTACTGATTTTCCTCCCTTGAGGCTCCTCTGCTCTCCAGGACCTTGTGTTAGCAGACAACGAAGTCTTTGCAACTCAGATTGCTCCAGCCGTGCAAAGGGCTGCTGGGGCAATTTTCCCGCCTTTCCAGCCTTGGATAAGGCTCCTGTTTCCGGGCCCAGTTGATGCATTATGCATCAGGGCTGCCGGCAACTGACAGCCCCTCAGCCAGCGTCTACTTGAAAAGCAATGGTGCTAATCAAAGTCGACACATTTGAATGTCCAGACACACACACAGAGAAATTTACTAATCAAAAAGTGTATTTCCTAGGGCTGTCTCCAGAGAAATCCGCAGGAAGAAATTGGAATAATTTATTAGCTTACAAGTTTTCGTTGACAGTTAGCCCAAGGCTATTTATCTCTGTAATAGAGAACGTCTCCAATGTGGCAAAATTGACCAAATCAAACAGCTTTGATCAGAAAATGAATCTGGCAAGGCTGTCTGTCTGTAGGTCCCAGGGGAAAGGTGGGAAACAAACAAAAAGATTTAACAAGTGGTCAATAGGAGAAAGAGAGAATTTGCAGCCTGGAAAGTCAGAAGCTTGCAAAAATCATCACACACAAACACTGAAATGAATTATGGGAGAAATAAATAATGTCTCACATCTTAACATTTAACATTGTACTTGTGCATAATTGAAGCTATGCAGGCAATGTGATTCTCACATTAAAGTGATGAAAAATAGCTGCAGGAAGTGGAAAATATTTTAACTTCTACTTAGAGGAAAACAAAATACAGAGAATTCCACATCGTTGCAAGAACACTGGTACCTTCACTGAAGTTTGCACTTAGTGCCCATTAGTAATACCTGCTTTGCCACAAAGACACAGGGTCCCACAGACCCAGTGTGTTGAAAGCCATCAGAAAAACAACACCAAGTTCTGTTTCAAGGAATTAGAAGGTGTTTCCGCTGTTCCACTGCAAAGTTCAGCCATTGATTTAACCATCTTACTGTTGAGGATTAAGACTTTTAAAATGAAAAATAATAAAATGTAAGAACTATTAGGGATAAAATTAAAACAAGTATAGAACTTTGATTTATGTAATAAACTAGACATGCCTTCTTTTGTAAAGAAAATTTTTACCTGTCAAAGATCATCCCAAAGCAGAGAATGCAGAGGAAAAGGTTCAGGATAGCAATTAGAAGGTTTTACATTGCCATAGTTCTATTTTTATATTACTTAGTACTCTCTGTTTTTAGTAATACGTGTGAAATACCAGATAATAATGCCTATGAGTGAAAAACTTAATTATTTTTTGGAATTAAAGTGCTTAGTGATAATTAGATAGAGATGCCTCAGATGGCCATTTCATTATTATATTGTATTCTCAATGCCTCACAGAGAACAGACCAAAGGACTGTATGCTGTTTCCCTTTTTGTAGAGATTGCATTTCTTCCCTGGTAGGAAACGGATTTATTTATTCAGATTCTTGTGCTACTGGCTTTAAGCAGGAAAAGGCAGAGGTAATGTCTCTCTCTCCTAATAAATGTTTCAGATTATGTGAAAGAAACAAAAGTGCAAGCCATCTTAACTTAATAACAAAGGATCAGCAATTTTATTTTGCTTTTATTGGTGAATTGAATAAGCAACCTGCAAAGAGAAGCACTCAAACAAGTTGAGATTGAAAGCACTCCAGAAAGCAACCAGGCAGCCTAGTCAGATACCCAGCAGGAAACTGAAGGCGACAGGTTACCTTCTCACATCTTTCCAGGCCATTTTATGGGACTGTAAGTCCTCACACCTGATCTATATTGTTATATACACTTAGAGAAATCAGTAGGGAATAGTCTGGGAATTTATTTATTTATCACTGTTTGAGGTGATAAATTTATCAATTTGAGGAGAAGAGAAAGGCTGGCCTTTTGAATGTTGTTCATCAAATTCAATTTTGAACGGTTTTGTATTTTTACATGAAATTTTCAATACAAGCTGTTTTTGTACTTGGAAAAATTGATAGTTTGAAGATGATTGGCACTGTATACGGTATATTTTGGTATCCCTGGGCTGGACCATGAACCCCTTCATTATTTCTTAGATGCTTGTGAGGCAAGGAGGACTTTTGCCTTTTAAGAAATTGGAAGTATCTTATATTTGCATTGTAGTATGTTTATATAACAGACTAAAACAACATAAAAATCGATTGATTATAGTTTCTATGTAATAGATAAATGTTCAGCATTTTCATGGCCTGGAAATTTAAGAGGCAGAATGGTCTGAGTAATAAAGCCAAAAAACTCATGTTTCCAATTCTTCCTCTTTCACTGGTTTACTGTTTTGCGGTTTACTGTTTTGTAGAACCCAAGAAACATGAATACTTCAGCTGCTGAATTTTCACCATTATGTCTGCAGTCAATATGCTCTTAAACACTTAGCTTCTCCTGTGAGATTTAGTGCTCTATCTCAAGGTGTTTTTGAATTTGCAAATATTTTAAAAAGTTTTCCCTTTGCAAGTCTTTGTGTGAATTTTCCATTTTGTAAAACAGAGCCATATACTTTACTCTTTCTTTAAAAGGCTATGAGTACTATACATAAGACATATAATATGGGCCTTCACTCAGCTTTACCTAGAAAACAAGAGTTTTTCCACTGGATTTTTTTAGAGTTTAAATCAAGGCCTATAAGTGCTAAGCTTTATTTTAGAAGCTGCATTCAAGATGGTGGAGGTGTTCTCTATATATACCTGGTAGGATGGATCCTAATAAAAGACTGGGATGAGGCTTATTTGATGAACTGCAGATATCTGCCTCTGCTGTGGAGAAACAGGCACATTTTAGGTTTGAGTCATTGTAAAGCAACAGTCTAAAAGAAGTTGGATGAATTGTAAAACAACCTGTGTTAACCAGCAGAGGTATAGCTAATCAAGGACTAGATCTAGAAAGTTAAACAAGTCCAACTGAGTGGAAGTTACTTATCATGGGACCAGTACAGAGCCTGCTGATGATCACTGTATTTGCTTCCATTTGCTTCCAGCAAATAGTTAATGTAAGACTAGTTAGAATGGGATCACATCTTTAATGGTCCAGTAGACAGGAAAGAAGACAGAAAGGTCTTGTCTAGAAGCCTCTTTGTGGCAGCCCAGAAAATCACCCTGGAGATGATCTTGGGCTTACCTGATGACAAAACTGGAGGCTGAAGGGTTATTGCTCTGTAGAGCTTCCTGATTCCTGATCTGTGGAAGAAGGGAGGAAGACTTACATCTCCTCTATCTGGGATCCAGTGATAGGATGTGTGGAAATGTTCAAAACTGCACCAGGGGAGGTTCACACTGGACATCAGGAAGCATTTCTTTACTAATAAATGGTCAAACTTGGGAATAGAGAAGTGATGATACCCCAAGCCTGTTGCTGTTCAAGAGGCATTTAGACAATGCCATTAGTAACATGATTTAACTTTTTGTCAGCCCTAAAGTGGCCAGGGCTTTAGGCTAGACTAGACTAGATGATTGATGCAGGTCACTTCAAAATGCAAAAATATTTTCTATTCTATTCTATTCTATTCTATTCTATTCTATTCTATTCTATTCTATTCTATTCTATTCTATTCTATTATGTATACTGATACCTAAAATCATAAAGCAGCAAGACTTTTGTAGGACTTTCAGTTTAATTTCTGAATGCAATTCAAGAAGCTAAAGATAACCTTTGGAATCCTGGATGATATGATGGTCTACTTGAGAAATGATGTGATGATAATGTGATCCTTAAACCTTCAGATAAACAAGTCTTCACTTTTTTGCCCCTCCTTCTTTTTTTCTGAATAAATATCATCACTGACCTCCCATAAATTCCTTTAAAAAAATTGCTGAAAGGCATTGCACTGAAGAAGAGAGAAAATGAAGAAAAAATACATGCAAAATGAAAACCCAAACCAATCAACCAAACCAACCAAACAAGCAAAAAAGCATTTCAGTCATGTTTAAAATGATACTAATAACTGGCACAGTACAAAAGCCTGCAAGAAGTAGAATATTTGTCCTCTGCCACTGCTGGCAACTCTCTCCAATCCAAAACTTACCCAACACTTTCATCTGTGCTTCTCTGATGGAAGTGACTTGGCCAGGACAGTACCATAATCTTCAACATTTTTAACCTGCAGAAATTGACTATGTTTTCTTTCTTGTCAGAACAGCAATGCACATTGTCAGATGTTGCCCCTTGCCTCCTATTTATGTTGACATGAACTGTACTATTGCTTTTTTTAATTCTCCCCTGCACTGAAAGGATGGGAAAATTGTCTATGGATGGAAGCATCTTCTTCCTCAAGTTGATTTTTCTTTTTAACCTGCCTGTTTAGAGCTTGGTGTTCCCTTTATTTTGCAAATTAATGTTTTCTTGGCAATGTAGTATTTAGATTTCTTTTATTAATATTATGCTTCCCACTCCCTACCCCAAAGACAGAGGTGAAGCACACTAGTCTTCATCAGGATGTCCTTAGTAGTGCTGTGTCTCAGGCTCTGGTGCACGCCAGAAAGGAACTACGAAAACTTGAGCAGAGCAAGGCTGGATGATATTGGAATGGGTGGATGTTCTGTGACTAGTAGGGCCATGCATGGCTTTCATCTCATTTTTGTTTTAATTTAGTTTGCTTTGTTATGTTATTTTATTGAAGCTGTTTCTTGACAGGGCTTAGTTTTTGCTAGTTTTGAAAAACTATCAGTTTCTCTCATTGTGATTTTAAAAGGAAATATTATCAAGAGAAATTGTAAGTTATGGCAAATGTCTTAATTTATATTTTGATCTAAATCATCTGGTATTGACAGACTTTTAATAGACCATGGTCCCATATTGTTCTAAAACAATAATGCAGTTCTGAAAAAAAGCAACCTTAAAAATCTAACTCATAGCAATTTTGTGATTTCTAACAAGGGACATTCAAACAGACTTCAGTCAAGTCTGCTGTGATCAATAATCTATCCCAAGTTATGAGGTTAGGGGTATTCCATATGTCTAAATTAAATTACCAGTGACCTCAAAGAACCAAATTATTCTAGGTCTGGGTCACCAACCAGATCCTGGTAGAGCAGAGAAAGTCATAGTGCTTCTCAGGTGACTCATAATGGCTGATGTCTGTTCTGCAACCTCTCAGAGTTGCAGAGGTTGCAGAACAGACACCCTTTGCCTTTATCAGCCACTGTCCTCTATCAGATCATGTGGTAAGGCCATATTGTCTTAATGTGTTCAGCATATTCACAGAGAAAACATGCCTGTAACAGGTTTTGATGTGGTTTTTCATGTAAGTCATCCCGTGATACTGTGGTAGCCAAGGGATTTTTGAGGAATAAGTCTTAATGTGGCTTGTACCTCATGACTGACTTATGGCAGAGTTTATGGATATGTAGGACTCTGGAAATGTCTTCTTTCTTGCCAAGGTCTGAGCTTCTTTCCCCATGGAATACCTCTTTCTGACTTACAACTTTTCATAGTGTCCAGCTCACCCTGGCATGACCTAAGCAGGGATTCCAAATGTTATTTTTAATGTCAAGCTGTGGTCTGTGAATCCCAGCTGAAGGTCCTTGAGATAAAATTTCCTTCTCTTCACCAAGAGAGCATTGGTCTAATTGGCTTTTGGGTGTGATACAAAACACAGATCCTGTACAGGCTCTTATTCTTCACTTCTTATTCTTCAGAAGGGCACGGTAGGGAACAAATTAGGGCAAATCCATTTTGAAAGCAGTGGCAGAGCCAGTCCCAAATAGACACATCATGGGGACAAGGGGCAGTGAGGCAGCCACAAGCATGCAGGGCTAGGCAGACTTTGAACACACACATAAATCTAAATGCCCAGACTTACTGGGAGGGCTTTTTACTCACTGGTCTTGTAGGAAGGCCATGCAAACACAGCAAAACTCACTGCCTACTCCTACAGTGGCATTTTACAGGAAGATGTTGAAGGCAGTTGCCTCTGTCATCTTTGACCCACCATGGATTGCCATCACCTCTGAGGCATGGAGTGCAGAGAGATTTTGTAGGAATACAAACAGGTATAATAGACAGAGATGCAAGACCAGATGCTTTCTGAGTGGGCACCTCTCTCTACATGTTTGCTTCCATGGCATGCATTATCAGAAGGAAAATTAATTTATTTGGCTCAATTTTGCATTTTGTGTTATTTGTTCATATTTGTTTCCATCTTTCATGCCACTAATGTATTTCCACTTCATTAGCAAATGCTCAGCCCTTCATAGGTATTAATGTTACATGAATTTTTTTCTTGGTAGTTTTAGTCAGTTTCCAGAGCCATTGTTCCAGGAGACATGCCAGGTTTACAAACATGGTTTATATTGGTATTTTCTACATATAGACCAAACCAGAAATGTTTGAGAAAAAGCCTTTTTTTATAATAAGGAAAGAGGGATTCTGCCCCATCCTATTTTAAAATAAAATTTAATGTGTATTATTTTTGCATGAGCAAGATTTCTTCTTTGAGGTTTGTCATGTACTTCTGGCAGAAGATACTTTCCTGGCAGCTTCTTTCTCAGACCTTTGATCATTATCCTCCAATGTCACCCAGCTCACTATCACCACAGGCAGGAAATCACTCATGAATCATGACTTCTGTGCATCTCTAGGACCTCAGATCTCCTCTGACCTTAAGCACTCTCTTCAATGCCATTAAATAAATTAAATGTTTAAATTACCTATATTAGCTTTAATTGTATAATTATAGAGTCAACGAGAAATAAATCTGTAAAGGGGAAAGTCTAATCACACAAAAGACTTGCCCTCACTTCGAAGTGGATGAACATGTCAGTGGAAATGATAGAGGCCTCTGTAGGAAATCAGCTTATGTCAAGGTTTCATCTGCTATAATCATACGATATAAACAATACCAGATTTTTTAGTTGAGGGCATATGTCCTCATGTAATTTCAAGTTTTTATCAATTTATCATTTATCATTATGTCCTATCCAGGACAAAACAGCAGCTTTTATGCACTGGGATGAGGATGTAGTGAAAGCCTTCCGCTAAGACACACACAGATTCCAGGCAGAGGTCAGGGGATGAGAACAACAAATACAAATTCTAGCACTAGTAAAAATATCTTAAAATAGATCTGAATTGTTTCAACATGAAGAGTGGAATGAGAAGTTTAATTTAATGTAATTAAAATTAAGTGAGTTTGATGAACTTAGATTTAAGTTAAACTATGGTCTTTCGCAATGTTGATAGTAGTCTCCCATATCTCCATCTACCTATAAACTGTCCCCACGAACAAAGGTGTGGGAAGATGAGTCTCCAGACACATATTGCCTAGGGATTAAGTTATAGGAGATTCAGTGTGGCCTCAAGACTAGATCTGATTATATCCCTTTGTATAGGGTTCTAGGTGCAGGCACATCCCAGGGAGTGATGGGAGTGATAGGGAAATTGCGCATCAGCAAAGGAAACTTGCAGGAGTTACCAGGAGCTCAGTCCTTCACCTTTTTAATTTCCTTCTGCAGTTCAAGACCACCTTGCAGCATAGATAGGAGCTGTTGGAGCCCTAGTCAGGCTGCAGAGCAGAGGACCAAGTGGATGAGAATGATGTGTCTTGTGAGCTGGCAGCAATACCTCTGTATTTTCCAAATAGTATTTGTCTTCAGTTTTCTTCTATTACACTGGGGACTGACTGCAGCTGGCCTCCATGTCTGAGTGGTTAATAAAGTTGATTTACACTGTTTATTTCTGTCAGGAGTCCATCAAGCATACTTTATTTTGCCTCTGGTAAGTCCCCAATTTGTTACTCTATAGTCTGCTTCCCCAGACACATCGATTCCATAAAAAGAAAAACATCATTACAACATATTGCCAAACCAGTCATTCACAAAGGAAAGAAGTGCATTTATTCTTAGCACCTACTAGCAGTTAACTCTGTTTATGCTGGCATTACCTTTTCATTGGTAAAAGATATGTGAAAAATGTGTGTAAAGTGCAACTCCTGCTGATTACAGTGACTTTGAGTTAAAAGTTGGTGTGTGGGGTGCTGTAGCTCGGTTTGCCAATGGTTTAAAATAAAAATTATGTTAGGGAGGTAAAAAGACTTCCTTCTCTTCTTTATGAAGTCTTTTCACCTTTAGGTAAAATTTCTCTTGGAAGGGTCTATTTTTCTCTGTTAGCTCTGCTGCAGATTTTTGCTGGTGGTTCCTTCTACTGCTGTGCTCTCACCCTCCAGGAAGAGTGGGACAAACATCTCCCACAGAGAAAGAGCAGAGAAGAGTTACCTCTGGCACCTGCAAAGCTGGGAATTACAATAGCCAAGACATCCTGTAGCAACAGGGGAGAACAAACTCTGTCATCTCCCCACACCCAGAAGCTCCTGGGAATTAGGATCAGAGTTTTATAAAGACAAACTGTCATTGCATCATACATACTGAAAAACAAATTGCAGGGAAGCTAGACTATAAATTGATTCTCATTGATTAAATTCTCATCTCAGTGTGCTGGAAGAGTGTGGAAGATCCAAAGGATCCTGTTGCATGACAGGTCTACATAAATCCAAGGATTTATGTCAGTGCTTTATGGAGCACCTTGGGAGTATCCAGTTTTTGTCTCTCTTTGAATATAAAACTGTGGTTGATTTTCAAAGAAAATATTAGTTAAAACTTCATTTAAGACTCAGAATCAGTAGGGTATGTCATTAATCTCACAAAGTCTCCCCAATGTCCAGAGCCATGTTTTTGGCAAATAAGATTATAAATGGAATAAGGAGTTATTTAAAAAAAAAAAAAGTTAACTTAGCTCTCAGAAAATTAGATTTGTTCAGATAATTTAAATTACCTATATGCAAGAATTCACTAAATGTTTGAGATACTGCAAGGGCATAGAGGACAGCTCACCAAAACAATCCCTTTCCACTTACATTTCACTGCCATGTCCAGGCATGGCCAGACAACCAGAACAAAACATACACGTATCTGAAGCCTGCAATAAAGAATGCCTAAGAGACCTCCAGGTGAGCTCTGATGTAAATCAGATGAACACAACACCTCAAAGCTCTACTACTATAGACACAGGGGAATACAGCCTTCAGGAGACAGAGCAAAGTTGTGCCTTCACACAATGTTTCACGCTGAGCATGGCGTTAATCCTCATGAAGTCCCTTGGCTCAAACACAGCAAGGTTAAGGTGAAAATGCAAGCTGTGTTTATTCACACCAAAGTTGTATTTGTTGCAATTTTTTCTGAGGATAGCTTGCTACCTTCTGAGGGAGGTGGAACATACTGATAGGTATCAATACCAGCAGGATTTTGTCAGAGCTCCATCCTGTGCTTTCCCCTGTCCACATGATGATGGGTACTTTCTATCCATCCTCATATTGCACTGTGCAATTCTCTTGTGCTAACAAATAATGGAGGAGTTGATGCTGCTAATGGAGGAGTTGATGTCCCACCATACTGATCAACGTTGTATAGCTCTGTTTTGTTGTCCACAGTAGAATTAATTTGTTATCTAGACTGCATGTTTCCTAAAGACTCCATGCTTTTGCTTTTGTACAAGCTTCTTGCACAATGGAGTCCTGGGCTGTTTTTTTATTTCAGGTGCTGTGTTATTACAAGAAGTGCAGATATTCCCTTATTACAAAGAATGAATAGTAAGAGCAGTGGATACATTCAAAGAAAAATACCTGAAAGTAAAACGAAAATTGTAAAAAGCTGAAGGAGCAGATGCTAACATGGTGGGATTGACTAAATGTAACCAATAGGGGATGATTAGATTGTATTTTTAGCAAGGCACATTTGCCATGAATGTTTTGAGGATAGTTTACTACCTTTGTGGAGGATGGAAAAAATTATACATATCAATACTAGCAAGACTTTGTGAAAAAAAGGCTTACTTTATTTTTCATGGGAAAAATGCTGATTTTACTGTAAGTAAAAAAAAAAAACAGAACCCAGATTGCTTGAACATTTAAGGTTTTAAAAAGACACAGGATAAAGACAGCAATGCTGTCATCAATCTCTCACAGATTCAAAGGTTCTGGAATTTACTAGAATCTAGGTTCTTCAAGAAAATGGCAGTCCCAAATGAACTATGGGTACTTGCTTATCTTAAAAAAAAGCAAGTTAGACTTGGATGAGTTACAACAGCATTTTGTCTAAAACAATCAGCTAAGTACCAGTTACTCACAGTCAGAAAATCCATGGATATTTTTCGCTCATTTCTGTGTCTGGTGGTGGTGAAACAATTAGTGAAGGCACAGGTTGCTCTTGTTCTGGAAAAAAATTACATAATGCATTAATTTTGTTCTGGTTTTGTGTGACAAAGAGCATCCTTTATTGTGTATTGTGTTTTTGTGGTTTGAGCTGTGATGCAAGTAGAACTTTTTGCAGTCTTGGAAGGTTCAGTTAAGTATGAAGTGAAAGTAACTTTAGAACACCTCTAACTTGAATGATTGTTTTTTAACTGATCACCAAAGGACTTCTTGGTGCTGGAATCTTCACAGAAGGTAGATTCTCCAACTCAAATTGGCTTTTCCTAAATTAGTTTAGCAATGAATTAGACTCAAATAAGAAGACCCTTGTTGCTTCGGGAAGAGAGTTCTGTGAACAGGAAAAGGATGGAGAAAAGGGATTTCCACAGACAAGCAATAGATGATCACTTAAGGCAACAAAGCTGAAGGGCAGAATATGATGAATGAGTGTCCATGAGTGAAATACGAAGAGAGGGGGAGAATGAGATGGTCTTTTGAGGAGAGTAAACCAAATTTATGATGTGCACACATCAAAACTCCACTAAGAAAACCACCTTGATTTCCCTCTTTTTCATTTTTCTAAGCTGCTCAACATTGTATATTGCCACTTTCAAATCCATGAAAATTTGGGCAACTGACAAAAAAATGCAGGAAGATTTTTGTAAGACCCAGTGCTATTTCTGGCTAATAGCTGCTCTGCAGAAGTCCATCATTGAACCAATCCAAAATTCAAACCTGTCTCCAAAAGGCCACTTTAGCATTACAAAATGGGAGACCTGAATAGGTTATGACTTCTAAAATTTTGTCATCTATGCACATAGAGCAGTGCAGAAAAATGCTTACATGAAGTTTTGTATCTAATGAATATTCTCAAAAAACATGGAGGGAGAAGTAGAAATTATGAATCATTTTAGATAAATCAATTTTGGAGTTCTCAAAGAAAGAGAGCTTAAAAAGAGATGATGTTGAAAAGAAATGCTGTCACTCATGTTCTCTGTACAAATTTTCAGGAAGATTTGAGAATCAGATGCTGGGAACCTGAATTTTGGAACACTTACAATGTGTATCTACTTCTGAAAATCTGGGCCCAAGTGTTTTCTTAAAAGTGAATTATCTTCACCAATACAAGAAGTACTTGGTGTTTTAGTAATTTTATGAAACACTATTGACAAAGCCACAGTATTCTAAGTGGTGACTGCAGTTTTTGGCCTTGTGGAGGAGCAAATCTTCTTACTCCCAACCCAAATATTTAATAATATGGAAGAAAATTTTTCTTCGCCTTCCCCAGGACCTCTCTGCCTTATAGTACTCAAATGTCTAGGCTATTTTTTCAGCAATATTTAATTTTTTTAAAGAATGGACCTTTCTGCAAATTGAAAAAAGAAATAATAATTTGCCCTTGTGCTAAGACATTCTGCAGGATTGTACCACATCCTATCCACATGGTATAGGCTCCAAGGCAGTGATGTGATGTGATCATCCCTGTGTTGAGAGATAATAATGAGAGATAAACCACCTCTTCCTGTGTTGAGCCTTCATTAGAGGCTTCATCCAAGTTTCAAGGAGAAGTAACTCTAACTTCACTCTTTCTTTGTTGAGATAAATGTGGACAGTAGTATTTCTCCACTTACTACTAACTTGCATCATACAAGAGATAAAATGCTACTTTATCAGTCTAGACTTTTGGACATAAAGACAGACACACAAATCTACATGAAAACCATCACCACTGATCAACAGGAAACAAATTCTCTGTGGTTTATTTGTGCCTTCTGCAGTAATATCAGACTGACACATGCAAATATATAATTTTTAAAGATGGACAAGTGAGAACAACAGCCTGTGTCTAGCAAACATTGGTCAATAATCACCACTGGTCAAACTTCTGCAGGCTTTATCACAGGTTTTTGCAAAATTTCCTTCATCTTTTTGCAGGAACGCAAGATCTGTGCTACACTGGTAGTCCCACAGTCCATCAGTTCAAAGCACAAGGAAACAAATGGTGTAAGACTCAGACAGATTAAACCAGAAAGCCAAATGTGAAAGTAGGGACATTTCTGAAGTTCACTTATCTTACTCAATACATTTTGTTTTGGAGCAGGAACCTGTATGTCGTTGCTAGGGAAATGTACAGCTGAATGAGTAGGGGGTTTTGTATGCATACTACTTATCTGTTTTATTAACTTATTACTTTTCTTCATCTGGTTTGTCTTTCAAAATTGTTTGACTTACTCTTTTACAGGAAAGATGACAATAAATCTATGTGGTTCACGGATTGAAAGTAAGAATTAAAGACAACATTATGATTTTCATTGCACAGATTGTCCTGTATACTCTCTGAGAGATATTTGGTTTAAATTAGGACAATAGACCTGTCTTTGAAGAACAACAGTGAGAAGGGAAGTGTCCTTAATTTAGGAGAAATTTTATTTTAAAAAATAAGGAGGAAATATAAATTCAAAGAAGAATATTAAGCATAAAATCAAGTTGATTTTGATTGATTTTGGTTGACAAGTTGATTTCAACATGGCAAGAAGACATGTTGAAATAAGAAGTTGCCAATAGTTGAAACACTACTGTCTGGATTTGATAACTATTGAGATATGAGGAAACCTCTTTGTGCTACAGAGCCAGAAAGTAGACCACCTGATTCCTCCTGAAGCTAGTATCTAAACATTTAGGAACATGTATCAAGGCTCTGTGAAAATATAATATATAATATAATCAGATAATGGAACGGATTTGGGAGGTTTTGGCAAAAACATTGTTCATTAATATTATTGATGTACACCGGAAGACATCTGATGTGAGGTTCATAATTGAAATGTTACGAACACTTCAGCATATGGATCCTTCACATTCACTTAATTGTCAGTTTAGTAATAATTTTATGTAATGAGGAATTATTAATAATACGTGAAATACTAAATTCACGTAATCACCAAAAAAGATAATATGACATCCACTGTGCAAAGGATATTATAATTCCAGGTGTACTTGTTATATGTTAAACAAATAATATAACTGGTCAAATTCATCTTTCAAAACTATTGACTCTATAAAGTAGTACTAATTTTTTTTCATAATTGTCTGTAAAGGTAAGACTATTAATCAGATACTCTTTTTTCCCCTCATCCTTAATATTCCTTACTAACATCCAGTTATGACAAAAAAAATTGACAAATGATCATTAACAAACTGCCTTACAGTTTTGTGGTGCAAATCCTGCTGTGAAATAAATCCCTGTATGCTGATTTTTTGATTATGTAGGCAGATGCCAACACCCTGTTCAGACAGGTGAGAAAAAGGGACCAAATTTGTCTCTTTTTCTGTTGCAGTTTAATCATTGTGGAGGACTATGACAGTGGGACAAGAGATCTTTTATCTCCAGCACACCAATAAAAATCTTCCCTAAGTTTGCAATTACTGAAAGTCAATAGCCTATTGGTATGAGAAATGTACTCTTTGAGGACAAATGTCCACAACACAGTTATCACCTCTATTGCCACACAGAACAGATTGAGCAGGCATGGAGAATGTCAGGCACCTCCCCAGGTAATCCTCGTCACGGCAGGATCGGCGCACACTGATGTGGGACCAGTGAAGTGTGCAAGGCCGCTCATTCTCTGGGAGCCCTGTCTAGTCTATGACTTCATTTTCCTGAGTCATTATTCTGACACATCTCATGGGCAACATCTTCAGTGAGAGAAAAGAGACAATATGAGTTTTACTTAAACTGGTATAAATCAAGAGAAACCCTACTGAAGCCAATGACTTTCCACACAAAATCATAAAAGCAAGAGGTAAACCGAAGCTACTAATGAACAACAAAATAGAAAGAAAAGTCTTCAATTTCAGTTTACTTCACTTCAGTTTTAAGTGCAAGAAAACGAATTGAAGTTCTCTTGTTCACCTGATCTGGGAGTGGGAATTGTGATACTTAAACTTTGATGCATAAAATTCATCGTGTGCATTTATCCAACTAAAAAAAAAAATTAGTAAACCAGAATTACTACATGTGCCTTTGGCTCTTCTGCCTCTTTGTCATAAAGCTTGTATCAGTGATAAACTCTGGTTTAAATTGAAAGGATGATGATTTGTATATTTACTGGAAGAAGGCATTTAACAAATGTCATTTAAAGAAACTAGATGACAAACATGAAAATGTAAATTAAAGGTCAATTCTATTTCAATTTTAGGTGGACACTGCTTTCAAAAGTTAAGAAGCTTTGGATAAAGGAGATCTCCCTCTGTGCCTAAGGAATGCTCCATTTCAGATTTTACTCTGACCAATCAGTCTTCACAGGGAAACAGTTGTATGCAGAAAGATTCAGGACTGGAATTTATTCATTATTGCATGCTCCCTTGAACAATTTTTAAATAAAATCTTGCAATAATATATGAGTTTCGGTACGTCCAATGCCTTGTAATATACTGAATTATGGGATCTGAGCAGTTTCTTTCTGATTTTCTCCTTGGAAGAATCTATATAGAAATAGTGTAAACTATATTCAACAGCAAATACAACACAGCCCTTAGAGAGATCATGCATATATGTTTCATAAGACAGATCAAATAAATTACTTGTACATCTGTCTATAACAAAGCAAGATTTTTTCAGGCTATGTAAAAAGTCTGTGCTGTTTGCACGATATAATTTCAATTCTAGTGCATATGCTATGATTTGATGAATTGCAACAATTACCATGTGCATTGTACTCTTCCCTTCTTGTTTTCACATTTGCAGATTTTTCTCTGTGAGGCTTACTAATGGTTTGTGTTTTAACCAATTTAATACCTCTTTTCTTAAAGCATTTAGAAACATTTGTTTATATAAAGAAATTGCTGCTGAACAGGAAAAAGGGATCTATTTTAATATTTTAGAAATCAGCAAAATAGTATTGCAGAAAAACAAAGCATTACATATTGTAAGAAATGATACAATGGAGTATCTTATTTCATATAAAATGTATTAAGCAATGGCAATCATTTTAGGCAAATGTTTATTTTTTGTTTGATCGCTAAGCAAGAGAGAGTTTAATTCATCTTCATTTTTGCATTTTTAAGTCTATATAATTAGTTCACACTCGAGAATGAAGCTGAATGTTAATAATTTTCCTTTGTGCATTGTGAAAGTGAAAGGCTCTCTTTCTCTATTTCTCTCTCTCTTTTTTTTTGTTTGTTTGTTTGTTTTTGTTTTGCTTCTGCTTCTGGCTTTGTGTATAGTACAGGAAGCATGATGTCCAAGAAGATATCTTGTCATCTACAACAAAAGTACCAGGAGGAGATGGTGATAATGTTCCTCTTCCCCTCATGAAAGAAGAGAGGAAGACTCAGAAAGGGAGTGAAAGTATAAAGGGAAGCAGTCAAATTAGAAAGAGAGAATTCAGAAAATTCATTTTCAGATGTGGTTTGATTCCTGGTGGACTAGAATTACAATAAATATTACTTATTTTGTGGCATTCTTTTCCTATCTAAATTCTCTGTCTTTAGCTGTAAGATTTGTATTCTAATTGAAATCAGAGGAGGATACTCTTTCTTATATTAAATAGTCACTTGAACTCTTAGGAGTAGCATTGAAATAAAACATCAAGCCCTACCAATTTATGAAACCACAACCCAGCAAATTTCCTGCCAATTTTTTAAATCTTAAATACAATTCTGTAGAATATAGTAAATAGAGTGCATAAGGTAAAAAAAAAGAGGTGCATTGAAAACATAGTTAAATGCTGTACATTTAACCCAGATCATCAAGGAAAAAATTTCTAAGATGACTCAAGTGGGACAGTAGGCACAATTTTCTAAAAGCGTAACCTGTAACAAGTATAGCATACTGTACATGATACATATACAGTAGCAAGAATTAGTGATCCAGTCCTGAGGTTACCCAGCAATCTCAAATGTTGTTTAAGTTCATGGAAACCCTTGGTGCTTGAACCTCTATGAAGCATTCCCTAGAAAACAAGCTAAGAATTTAATCTCATAAGAAACCAGAAACAATGGATATTGGCCTTACAGAAATTACAATATCACTGTGAGGTTTTTTACATTAGAGGTGGTGAACATTTGCTGAAAATTATCTGCAGATACTAAATTTATTTCTCTTTGTAAGCTGTCCACAAAGAGATAGTAACGGTAAAATTTTTCAGCAGTACTTCTTATTCAAAATTAGTCACACACTTCTCCAGTGAATTTTCTCTTCAAAATCTGCTATTGGTGAATATTTGAGCTAGCATTCACTTTTTCATGAGTTATTCATACTAATAAAGCTTGAGCACTCAAGTGTTCCTGGAAAGCAAACGTGAAAGCATTGCAAACATGGTCTAATTGAAATCCACTTTCCACTTTGAGCAAATATTCGCAGAACATTTTTCCTACTATTTACTTCGCTTTAGTTGACATTATGGGCTAAAATCTCACTGATGTGCACTAAAGAAACACGTCAGAGCAGAACCCTCTTCAATAATGCAGGCGCAATATTCCTGGAAGAGGCAGGTCTCTTGAACAGGCATAGCATGATTTAACCTGCTCTGTATTCTCATTTCATTCAGTGGACAGCCTTAAAGGAGACTGTTCAACAGCTAAGCGAACTCTGTTGTTTCAACCACATATCAAAATGTAAGAACCCATGTTATACTTCTCTCTAAGCTCCCTTTCAGTATTAATCAATAAAGTTATTAATCTAGCTTCTTTAATAATTACCAGTGATCAACTTATTGCTGGTGTTAAGATAAGCTTCTTCAGAACACATATTTGTTGCTGACATGAGAGGACACAATACAAGGAATGACCATTGGTGTAGCTTGTTTCACATGATAGATAGACATGATAGCTTGTTTACGTGACAGATAGATAGATAGATAGATAGATAGACAGACAGACAGATAGATAGACAGACAGACAGACAGATAGATAGATAGATAGATAGATAGATAGATAGATAGATAGATAGATAGATAGATAGATAGATAGATAGATGGATGAAGCTATTCCCCCTGAAACATCTTGCTTTATGGAAATACCCAAAAATCTTCAGCCCAATTCACCAACCTCCTGTACAGACAGGTTTCAATGCATTAGGAACCTCATCCTTTCTAGGAACATGATGAGTTCTGTAGAGCAACAGGAGCCTCCAGAGGGCCATTCTGATCTTGGCTGACCAGAACTACTTTCTGGATGTGCCCCTATTTCCCCATCAGGGAGAAGGAGACCATACAGAGACATAATGCCCAGGGGATGTACCTCAGAAAAGTGTTGGGGCTGGGGAGAAAAATTCAGATCCTACTGTCTTCAGATTCAGAATGTAAGAATGTCCACAGTCCTACTATCAAACTCCTTGTAAAATTATCTTCTTTGTATCCTCCTTGAGAGGTACTAGTCTAGTGAGAATCACTCATTCATGCTAGCAATCCCCTGCTACTTTGATTGCCTTTTAAGCTCATCTTTTATTTACTCATTCATTACAGACCGCTAAGTGAAGCACTGAAAGGGATAGGAGATATCACATCTCCCACAGAACTCTCAGAGGAAGAAAGCTTCAGGAAAGTTTGTTACAAGCTGTGTTTATATTTCTCACTGTGAAGGCTGCATTGCTAAGTCACAAAGCCCATTGACAGTTTTTGGGGGATTTTGTTGTAAACCTAATGAATACCATCTTCCCATAGCTTTGTGCAAGGCCTCTCTGGGTCACAGCTCAGCCATTTAGATAAGCATCCTTATGTCTCCCCAGATTTTTACTACACAAAAGTTGAAGCCACTGGCTGATAGGAAACAAATAAAAACTAATTTCCCCACAATCTTTGACATAATACACAACCTTACCATACAAACCAGGTAATATTTGTAACATATCCAATTCACCCTTATGGTTGTAGCTACCAAAACTTTTTTATTGGTACATATATCCTGTCAGTCCAACTATATCCACTGACTACATGCAGATAATAAAAATATCTCTACTTCAATAGTTCTTCTTAAAATATGATGTATCTCATTGCAATAAATTTCCTTCAACAAGGATGCACTATGCGAAGTCTGCTCTCTCCCAAGGTGTTTTTTTTTTCCTTTTGGGTTCTAAGTACTTAGTAATTAAAAATAGTTTCTTACATACTAAATAGTGTCACCCAGTCATTTTCATATGGTTAAATAGAGCACTATAGCTTGGATTTTATGTCCAATGGCCACACCATGAGAATACAATTCATTCACTAATTAAATGCCCACTACCTCCATCACTAGTGCCTGCCAACTCCAAATTTATATTGCAAAGAACTTTCATTTTATATGATGCATAAAAAAGAAGAAAAAGAAAGGGGGAGAAAAGACCAAGACTATTAATATGTAAAAAATTTCCTCTTTAAGGTCAGGAGCACCTCAAAAAGAGTCACTAGAAATGGAAAGGAGACTCTTAGATTCATAACAATGTTATAATTATATAAATAGTTCTGACTTTTTCTATGTATTACAAATAGCTAGTTGACAAGCTTTTGTTGCTACTCTGTAACTACTGGTTTATTGCCCTATTGGATGGGGGCAGAAAGGCATGTCAGTTTTATGTAGCTTATTGTCAAAGTTCATAAAGCTAGATTAGGATGAGTTCTTGTTATGCTTCCTCCTCCCTTGCAGCAGAACTACCTACTATTTTTAGTGGACATAAGTGTGAAAATTAGTATGAGCATTTATTTTAAGGCTGGTTCAGTTTCAGCTTCCCTTCATCTCAACTATATCTACATATTCATACACCTTATTTAGTTACCTTTTTTTAGAGGTTATTTTTATATTTTTAATTGTTAGGTAGACTTAGGCTATGTAACAATGGATAACTGTGCAATACATTAAATACTTACGGGTATATTGTGCCTTCTGTTATAATATAAAATCCATCTATTCTGGTTGATGGGTTTTAACCTCACACAGAATACTTTAAACTCCATTTGGACTTGTGCCTACAATCACCTTAGCAAAGTCTCTTAAGTAACTGCGCACAGCCTAATTAGTATGCATTATCAATTAACAAACTTAATAGCCGGCAGATTGATTAGATCCTCTGTTGCAGGGGCAGAGCTGAAGCGAAACAGAATGAAAAATCATTGCACGCATACACTGCTGCTTTGTTATTTTCTCAGATCCCCTCCTCCTCTTCCACATTCCTTTAATTAATGCATACATATGGTTCTGAATATCTTGTAAACTGGAGCTTGCTCTAAATCTTTAATAAAACTCACTCGTAGATGAGAGAGCCATAGTCCATGCCTTATTTATTTCTGGCTGAAAACATGAACCATTTGTTTTCACCCAGGTCTTTCCTCTCTAAATGGTGCAAATTTTAGAGATCTGCTGCTTCTAAGCTGCTTGTTTTCACAGTGACTGATAGAGAAAAACAGGTAAGTTGGAGCTGTGTACATCACTCCAAATAACCATTAGCTGAGAAGGTGGTTCAGGCATCATGCTGATGACACATACCACAAGGTGGATGCCATAATTACTGTTATAAAATAAAAAACATAGCACAAAGCAAGGGATGTAATTTTATAAATTCTGCTATATTGATGAACAGGAAAATAAGAATACAGGAGGAAAAGCCTTTCTATTTTGAAAATAAGAATCATACTAAAAGATTTTGATGTCAATTTTAAATAAAATTCTGGTATTAGACAGCATTTTTTGCATCAGAGGATGCAAATCCTCGAAGACTACTGAAAACAACACTGAAGACTATCAGTTGCTGCTTTGCAGTGGGGGCAAGCTCTATGCTTGGGCAAATCAGGCTTTGTACACTGAGAAAGAAAGTGGTGTGAGCACTAGCAGCAAGTTTCAGAATTAATAACTATTTAGCATTTATATAGCATTTACATATGCAAATCACTGAAGACATATTAGCTAATTAATCCAAAAAACATAGTGGTTGGGCAGGTCCTGTAAAAGTATCCATGGTGGCTGATACTGGTAAGTTCAGTAAAGGTACAAGACTACGTTCCCAAAAGCATAACACATGCTGTTGTCAAGATCTAAATCAGTGCTCAAAGCTCCCTAATTCCCACATCTGCACCCCTCAGTGAGGTTGTGCTACCACAATTGTTACCATTTTCCTAACTACACAGTCACAAACCCAGTGGCTGAGGTTGGAAGCGACCTCTGGATCATCTGGTCCAAGCCTCCTATTCAGGTGATAGCTGTGGTCCAGAAGTAAGTTTCCTTAAAGAATGGCTGCTCCTCTGAGGAGTCAGATCTGAAGAAGCTGATGGCTATTAGCCTCATCTTGATATAAAGGTACTGACAGACTGAATTCCCTAGCTGAGAAAAGAGCAATAGTTAAGGGTGGTGTGCTGAATTGTACTTTTCCAAGTAAGAAGTTAAGCATGCTGATACAAACCCAGTAAAATACTCTGCAGTACCTTGCAAGAGGAAAGGTGGCACTTATCACTGGATTGAGGCATTCTTTGCCAAAAATTCCCAGAAGCTTGCAGACCCTGCTGAGTTCAGGACTCTCTCCAAAAAGGGAGATACTTCCTCTATCTTGCTGGCACTTGAGAGTTCCTATTACTCCACTGTCCCATTGCAAGCCATTCAAAGATTTTCCATGTGTGTTTTCTGCTCCAATGTCATTGATTTCTCTAGCCCACCATTTTTTTCTTTGTAAGCATGTTCTCTTAAACAAAAGAGCATATGCATGTGGAAGCAGTATGCTCTGTACTGTCTTTGTAGTCTCTTACTATGCCCTAGCATGGCTTTTTTCCCCCATCTTAAAAAGGCAAAGACAAAGAGTTAGGAACTATTTTTACTCTAAACTGTAAACAAATATGTGTGATTTAAATAAAACCAACTTCAGTGAAGTTGGAGACAATCCTCCTCTCAGGTTCTGCTGATATTACTTGGGTTTTACATAAAGTGTCACATAGTCTTACCTACTCAAGCACATGTAATTCAGTTTGTCTTTTCGAACACAAATAATTTGAACTACTTCCATAGCTATGCAGGTTTTTCCCTTTGTTCATATTTTTTTTTTACATATATAAGCTGATCTGCTATTGGTGAAATAAAAGTGATTTTCAAAAGAAAAACCCAAACAAGAATATTGCCACGTGTTTTGATTTAAAGTATTAGACAAACCACAGAGATTCAGAAATGTAATTAAAATATTTTACATCAAAAATAAATTTCTTTGGACTAAAAAGAAATCTGAAATACTGTTAGAAGAAAGAATAATGTCTAAAATATCAAAGATATACCTTCCAGCGGAAAAAGGCTTCCCTTATTAAAAAAAAATTCCTTAAGAAATAAGAAGACTGGAATTCCTTTGAGTCTAGGTAAGGATGGAGCATTAATTAGCTGCCAGAAAATGGTCTCTTAACACTGCAGTAAGAAATATGCCTCTAATTCTCATTATGTGACCCAGGAGAGGGGCATTAGGTCTGTAACCAGTGAAACTAAAATGTGAAAACTTTTTTTTTTAATGATTGGACTACTCAGAGAGCAAGAGGTGAATAATCACCTGCTATCAAATTATTCACTTCTCTGGATTAGCAGTGGCTCCATACAGGCCTGTCTCCTCACCTAAACCTGATCATGCTCTGTTTAAGATGGAACACTTTATACAATATACATTTTCCGAAATTATATCATATTCAATATATAGTTTCTGAAAAAGAAAAGAGATCATAAAAAATAAAATAAAGGAGCTAATACAGAAAAGTCAAAAGTCAATGCAGCAACTTTCTATTATCTCTATGGGTATTGTTACAGTTGTTTTACAGTTCTACAGCTGTTCTACAGCACTCTGTAGTTGTTCATAGTATTGGTGTGTTATTTAATGTATATCCTTTATGCTCCATGTAACAGAGGCCTCTTGTGTCTCTGCATCATGTAAAAGACTCTTATTTTATGTTAATATTGTTTCTTCTTCAACACAAGTCTAACTAAAACAAAATAATTAATGCCCCAAGGACTGCATATACTTTAAGGTGTTTTCTTTTTCCCAGGAATCATCTTTCAAATATTTAATAAATATGTGTGATTTTTGTAGTCCTGTGTTGTATGTTACCCTTTACTACGTATCATTTTGACAGCTCTCTGAACAGAGTATAGTATTCCAGTACTCTCTATCATATGCTGGAGGCATGAACTGGTACTCCCTTCAAATTTAGTATCCTGTTCCTTTAAGCTGGTTGTTCTGTCTGCTCTGTATCTCCTTCTCTGCGCTACCACATTTTATTTTCAACAACTTTTTCCTATGTGATATGATGTTGCTGTTCATATTTCTAGGGAAACATCACATCAGTTCATATCTTCTTATATTTTTAGGCATGTATAATGCAAAAGAAGCAACAGGACATCCTTTAATATGGACGTACTAAATTTGACAGGATAAACAACAACATACTCTTACACATCTGAGAAAAGATACATAGCATATTGCAAAATGATTTATCTACATTTTGAAGACACTTTGCTACATTTGTATT
Organism: Molothrus ater; assembly: GCF_012460135.2. Lineage (NCBI taxonomy): Eukaryota > Metazoa > Chordata > Aves > Passeriformes > Icteridae > Molothrus > Molothrus ater. The sequence continues at coordinate 23,394,475 of NC_050511.2, read as the reverse complement.
AGTTTATTCCGATGTTTAAAAAATTGCAGCTGGATTACTCATCTGCCATAGCCCTAATGATATTAGTATTTTAAGTGCAATTTTTCAAAGTGTCTAGTAATTCTGGCTACTTAACATTTGGAAGGAGCCCAAATTTAAAAGAGTAGATGTTCAGCACTTTCTAAAAATTAGTCCATTTTACATGTCAAATGGAATTACTCCTGCATTTCTTGTGCAGAATTTTCTCTACCTCTTATATCAGCAAATAGACCTTGAGGGGAAAGTGGAAGAGATGGTGGAACAGAGAAAACCAGCAAAACTCACCAGCAGACAATACTGGACAAACCTCACAGTTGGGTTCTTATTTGTTTCTATTCCAGGAAATTGAAATATGTATTTCACCTGCTCTGGAAACAACCAGCAACTTCAGACAATCCAGGTAGCCACATGAGAATTTTTTTCTTCTCAAAGGGCTCTATCAGGCAGCTGCAATGACATTCAAGGATTTATCTTCTCTTAAAGAAGTGTCCACCTCCAAAACTGAAAAGACGCCACAAACTTGTTTTCAATGCTATGTTAAAACAAGACCAATTGAAAGAAACCCTATCAGGTCTTTATATAAATTACTGTTCAGAGACATGTTCATAGCAACTGACAGAGGTTCCTGCTGCTCTTTCAACACTCACTACAACAGGAGCACAAGAATTTCAAGCAGTTAACTGAGCAGAGGTAATTCAGAGGACGGTGTGAGAAATACCATTTTCTCTTCTCTTTCCCAAAGACCACAAACTGAATCTAACTAGAATGGGGCCCCAACATTTTCCCCATCATGTGGCTGACTTCTCAGACATTTGAGAAGCACAGATCTCTCCCCTGATTTGGCATTTGACTACTGCTACATCAAAAGGAATCTATTTCCAATAGTTGGTCTCAGGTAAATGAGCCTTATGAAGGGTGAATCTTCACAGGACCCTCAGCCCACAGAAGAGATCTCAGATGTCTTGCTATCTTCAAGGAACTCATATCTGTGACAGTTGTATTTTTGGACATCTCACCCCCCCTACAACACCCCAGGATGGGGCTTTAGTGAAAAATGCAAAAAGAAACTTAAAGCTGCAGCATGTCTAATTCTAACTGGTCAGGAGACTGTTGGGCACATTAAGCAGCTGTTTCACATTCTTGCTATTATTGTGGTTTGGAAGAAAAGCGTACTTCAGAACTTCCCTTACACCAAAAGCATGTTCAAGCCATATGATTATGACTGAAAAGTCTACAACAAAGGGTTTCTCTGTAAATTTGATCTGTCTCTTTTATAGGAATACATTATGATAGATACTAATTACAAGATTACATACTTATTTCTGCAGGAACCAGGTCTCATTCAGTGTTCATTATTTATTTTACTCTCATAATTCAGTCTGTGACTTTATTATTTACTATACACCATTCAAATGCAGCACTCAATACACTATTATTAAATCTCTTCTGAGCTTCTTATACAATGTTCCTGTATTATTTTCTTTGGGATTTACAAACACAGATTGATTCATCTTCCCAAAATCCCTGTGAGATGAGGAAGGGTTCTGGCTTGCAAGTTATAGATAAGGATTTATGCCACTGAGGTTGAAAGCAAGACATGAGGTAATTTTCAATACCTAATTTTTTAAAACTGGAAACCTAATTCTTCAGAGTAAAAAATATACCAAAAGCACTCTATCTGTTCATAAGAAAGTTCCCACTGAGCTTGGGTTCAAGCATCAAAGCTAATTATTGCTTCTAATCAAAAGACTTTTTCTACATTCCCAGAAAGTGAGGATCATGCTTATAATGCCCTTGGTCATCTAAGGGGATATACATGATCTCTGTTTCACAGTGTATGATCTAGTGCCTTTGATGGAGCTGATACTAGAGTCCTCATCCCTTTTTTTTTTTCTTCTGTAATGCTGTGAAGGGGTTAACTGGAGCTAGAGCTACTTATTTCTTCGTATTGCCCTCTATGATGTGGATCCCTACAGGCAAATATGTTTAGTAGTAAAGCAATCATAAAAAGTGAAACAAATTCATACTGGACAGGCAAGCTCCTTCAGATATTTTTAGAGTATTTTGTGTGCTCAATTTTGTAAGAATGGTAATGTAATATTTATTTCACAATATGTTTAGTTCCACTAGACATGACAGCAGCCTTTGCTAGCAGTTTTACCGCTGTAACCTTTTTTCTTTCCCCAGAAAGATTCCGCTCTTCTGTTATTTTCCTCCTGCTTCATGCAAGTTCTTTGATGCAGAATATGCTTTGCTTCCTTTTAACTTGGTTGAATATGGAACACACTTCTGAGTTGTGAATAATTCATACAAGGAATCCTTATTAAAGATTTTCTAGCTGGTATCTGCAGAAGACACAGGAAATCACATCATCTATGACCTTGTGATAAAGAACTGCTTTAAAAATTATTGAGTTATTCTGACCATAACCTAAATGCACAGACTTTTTCCCATAAGGAACCAGGAAATGCCACCCATTTAATTTTTTTAATATGGAGGCTCAATCAATAATATTCTCTCACTTTCTGTGGGAGACCCTTTATTCATGATTCCAAGCCTAGCTAAATAATAGGTAGGCCAATGATTTATTTTTAATATGAAAATCTTCTTATCTATCGAATACTTTAGCCCCACAAATGTCAAGTCATTTATTCAATTGTTAAGGTGACTGCTCATTTTCCATATTTTCAATGGAATTATTTCCACTTCAGTGCTAAAATATACTAAGCTTGAAGTAAATCAATTCCCTCCTTGTGCTAAAAATTAGCATAGCACAAACTAATCAATGCTATCAAACACTAGTGCAAAAGCTGTGACAATAACCGTATCGGTGAGGAAGTAAATTGCTTATTATGCCAAACTGGGAAAAAAGCCTCATCAGTCACAAACTGTCTGATTCATAGAAATACAGTCTGTGGGTCTATTGTTCTTAGAAGTGGGCAGGTTTGTTCCCCACATTATTGAAAATACATCTCCTATAATAATGCACGGCTCCTGTAACATTTCTCTGCAGCAGCACCTTCCCCGTGCCCTAGCACAAACGCTCAGAAATATTGAGTACACATTATATGGGATACAGTAAGCTGCAGTGCCCATTCTCTGTCATGCACCAGCTCTTGTTTGGTGGAACCCTTGCTACAGCTCAGACGAGCTGGGGAGATGGCATTGCAGCTAGGGTTGAAAAGGGAGAGCGGGACCTGGCGCTCACCTTTGTCTCCAGCTTCCCGCATGACTAAGTACAGCTGCTCTGTACCTCTGCTTCCCCATCTGCAGACAGGGGTAAATATGTCCCTGCTGACTAGTGGTGTTGTGAAGACAATATGACTAATATCTGCAAAGCATTCAGGTGCCTGAATGTAGGGGTATAATAGAAAACCTGTGTAATAGTTCATTAGGGCAGGGCTGCTTCCACGGCTGTCTAACAAGACTGTCAGCAAGGATGGCAATTAGTGCCAGTGACTAGACCAAGACCACCAACTCGTTTCCTCTGGGCCCCCAAGCAGCCATCTGATGATAATAATTTTGGGTCTTTACCAGGCAGGGACAGACATGAACGGATGAGCTAGAAGGGAGAGGTTCTATGTTCCATTACTAATATCCTGAGCTATCCAGTCCTACTATAAAAATTCACTTTTATTAAAAGGTTATTTCTGTCACTTGCTATAGTATCGCTATCATTCTCTGAGATGGAAATGATGAAAGATCATTTTAAATGTTATCAATGCAATATTTAAACAGCTTTTTTTTTTCCTCTCAGAGAAAGTGCTTTGAAAAGACACCCCCTCCAGCATGTATTAGTTCTTAACAGGGCCAACCTTTTTAAATCTCACACAGTTCTTTGCACAGTGTAGGGTGAAAAAAAGAACAAATCTGCAGTATACTCTGCTACATTGTACTTCTTGCAGCCTGGGACACTTCTTTACTTATGCTTAATAAATTGTCACAAATGGAAGTTGCTGAAGTATGTGGATGTCGATTTCCAGTAATATGGTGACATTGATATAAAATAAATGTAATTTTAGTATTAATATCTTACACTTTTTGTCCCAGGAGGAAAACAAAATACTTTCTGGGGATCACCTTACTCCCAGCTGCTCTGCAATGCCTGTATTATGGTGCTGGATTTGTTTCCTTCAGAAAAGAGATTCCTCCCTGATACCTCTTAGCTATTCACAGCTAGAAGTAACTACCAATGCCCAGATGAAGTTGTAGACTGTAGGAAGCAAATGTACATGTTGCAGTTTTTAAGATCCTGCAGCAGACACCCACATACTTTAACCCAATCTTCTCAACAAATAACTCTTTCGTCCCTTTCTGCCTGCAGAAGTGATGAATGCGAGCTAGCAAGCCTTGGCTTTACGCTCTTCTGCAGACAGGACTTCCCCTAACAACAAGCATGGATTTCCATTACATTCTGATTCAGCAGAAAATTGTATCATCAGCACCACTTGTGCAGCTGAGATTATCAGAGTAGTCCAGGGGATTGAAACACACAGCTTCCATTAAAATGAATTAGAAGTTCTTCCTGGAAATGGACCTTCAAGTCACTGGACCACTTTAGTTCTCAGTAAGAGATAGAAAGCACTTTGGGGAAGAAGGTATGGTGGAGTATAAAGAGGACAACCATAAAACAGGTTGTAGCAAGTCAGGAGTTCCCTGCAAGAGAAAGAACCTCACCTTTTTACAAGAATATTCCAAAGCACTGCATCTTACAAAGCCATTATGTTATGTAGTGTAATTACTCAATGCCTGCCTTTGCTACATATCATATGCTGAAGTAGGGGAGCTGTTTAGAGCCCTCCATTTATGAAGAACACAAAGATACTGATTATTTTCAAGGCTTCTACTAAAAGGCACCAAAACAGCCTAAAAGTACCACTATTTTAAGAGAATGGTTTAAATACAAACTTCCTTGGGCCAACTGCAGCCATTGCTGAAGAAAGCACAGTTTTGTGATTACAAACATTGGGAAGTAGAAGAGCAAAATCCTTGATATATGAATCTAATTCACTATTGTGCTTTAAGATATAGTTAAATCACCTTGGTAATGAATATGCTAATGTCTGTTTTTTTAGATGAACTTAAACTGATGACATTGATTGCAAAAGAATAAAGTTGTTCTGTTGAGGAGAAATGATAGCAGCACTAAATCTTGTGTCCATTACAAAAATATAATTCTACAGATCCTTTCAACATAAATGTCTTTAGATACGATATGCAAATTGAAGCAGTCTCCTTAAGGCTCACTCCAGTAATGCTCAAGGCCCTGGGAGGCTTGGTACCAGCTTGGTTCAAGGTGCAGTAAGAGAAGACATAGGGAGGGAAAAATTCTTTATTCACATGTCATGAGTATGCATGCGAATACTTCTGTTGTTATTCACAGATTGATCCATAGCAAAATTTTGCTATTTTCAGTCATAGTCATAGATAATCAGAGTACAGATATCTAGACAATATAGCCATAGAAAATTCTTGCAGCACAGACTCTCTGTTTTTATAATAAACCCACAAAACCCCGTCTGCAGTAAGGTGAGCCCTGTTCAATGGGATCCACAAAAACTTTATGTTACTTGGTGCTGTTTCCAGAGGTCCCTCTCAGAACCCCAGAGCTATTATACTGCCTCACCTCGTCCAAACATACCAAACAGCTCAGCCCTGCTTGAGAACAGCGCCTGGTGCCTCGTGACAAAAGATGGGGCCACCCTTGCGTTTGGCTTGTCTTCCATCATGGAACATTTGCCCACGCAAATACTGGAATTCATTAACTTTCCGCACATCTTACAACACAAGAAATTATGGGGTTGTGAAGATGAAACATAAAATGTTAAGAGTGCATAAAATATTACAACTAAGCCATGTAAAAATCCACTAATTCAGTAAATTTTCTTAAAACATGAGAAAACCCTCACGTGAGAAAAATTTATGCATGTGAGTAAAGACACAGGAGAACAAGCAACAGCTCATCTCCGGTCTTTTGGGCATTGTGCACATTTGCAGTCCAGAAGTAGAAGAATTTGATTAACCCTTCAGTTTCATGTAGATAGTTCCCATTTTCATCAGGAAAATTAGCTACACAAGGGAGCCTGGCAGTCTCTGAAAGAACAGCAGTGAAGCAATAGCATGAATATCATACTCGATGCCATTTTTTTCCTGTGCATAAGCAAAAGATACCTGCTTATGGTGCCATAAGCACAATAATGCCTCTCAGAGACCCTAAACTCACTCCCCAGGATGGAGAGTATGAGCATTTATGAGGTTATTTATGCGATAGACAAAAGTGCACTACAGGTAAGTATGACAGAAAGAGTTACTGAGTGAACATGTAGCTAATCAATGTGTGTGAACAGATCTGCCATACTTACTCATAAATGTGTAAATGTTGTAAGTAATGAACACACAAAATATGAACACACTCATTTGTCTACTTATGAAGAATCAATTATTTCCTTATCATTTTCTGTATTCCAGCCCATATTGTAGAGGATCATTTTATCTTACTTCACTGAAAATATAATAAATCTTCAATACATCACCAAATCTAACAAATTAGTATAAATTTTGCATTATTCTTTTTTTTTTTAATCTAACAAGGGCACATGCAATACCAAAACTCCAAAGCAACCCCTCACCTGCTTCTTAGTTCAAGTCCATTTAATTTTATAAATTCATTACTCCATGCACATAAAATTACTTTCCTTGATACACTTTTCTCTGATTGCCCTGCATTCAGACAAATATTTCCACAGAACTCACACAAAACCCCAAATCTTCTCACTGTTAAATAAGAGGTAGATTTCTGACTTAATTTAGTACTAGTATAACTAGTAACAGAGATCTGCTGAAAAACAGAGATCTGCTCTGTTTTTCCATGTGTTTAAAGAGCTTTAGCCCCACAAATCTGTCGCAATCTAATTCACAGAAATGAAGTCAGAAATATATAGTAAAACCAGACATAATATGAAATTTACTTTGGCTATTGCCAAAGGAGAATTTTAAAAGGAGGCTCTCAAAGTTCTCTAGAAAAAAGAAAATGGTAAGAATTTGATTCAGTACATTGGTATTCCTTGATGAAGTGTTGTATTTTGAAATGAAATATTTAATAATGGAATTCAAACACCTAGCTAAATTTATGGTCATCCCTTTGGTACCTGTACACCTATCTAAATACCTGCTCTTATAACACAGGAAAACCCTTGTGTTTCCTCCCTGTTGCAGGGAGTTTTCTGTTTATTTATGATTTTTCATGCAGTATGGTTTCCAGCAAAACAGTCCTGTTAAGAGCTCAATCAAAAAAATGGATTTCATATTCTGATCTACATTGTATAGTCCTGATCTCTTCTACGGATATGAGCCAGTGGACACACTATTATTGTCTTCCACATAATGTTTTTTTGTTGGAAGGTAACAATTCTTGGGAGAAAGGAATTTCCAATGAAGTTTGAAGAAGGATGCCTAGCATCAAGGTTGAGCTCCAAACATAATCACAGTGATTATCACGCTGCAAAAAGTATAATCAGGCACTTTGTGTCTGAGCAAGAGTAAACCTTTTATCTGTCCTGAAGTCATACGGCTGGCATGGCTTTTGTGCAGGTACTGTCACATTCACTGATACCACTTAGGTGACTGCATGTTGCTGTGCCTACACATGGAAGTATACTCTTCCATGCCCAGCAGAGGCTGTGATTTCTGCTCTTCCACAGCACTGTTTTAGCAACGACAGCAGATTAAGAAGTGGCATCTCCTCCTGCCACTGGCTGCTTGTCTCCACCTCTAGTGTCACAGTTTGCGGTCCCAGCTGTTGTGCCAATACAGTTGAATAAAATATGAAACAAGAAGGGAAGAATTAGAGAAGTTTAAAACAAAACAAGCAGTAAAGCTAGAAATACGGGTGAAATTTACCTGAGCACAAAATATTTATTGTTTCTTGCAATTATTTCATTATCACCATTTACACAAATGTAATATCCGAGAGTTCGTTTTGTTGGCGGTTAGGTTGCTTTCCTTTTTTTTCTTTTTACTTAAGGAATTTTCTCCCATAATTTGCTAGGAAATAGTAACAATTGGGTACTTAAGAAAAACAAAAGAAGTGGCCAGGGTCAGGGGAGGGGGCCCTCTGGATGTACTTCTCTGTTGGCTTTGGAGGAGGACAGTCAGAGCTGCTGCTTGGGGAAAGGAATTCGCTGCTGCCACCAGAGCCCAGCTGCCTCTTCTGCTGTGGGGTGAACCTCTGCTCCTGAGAGCAGCCACTGAACTGGGATCATATGAACACGCACCTCACTAAGAGAGGGATCCATCCCTGTCTGTTCCGCGCCGGGGATCCTGAGCTCGCTTCTCCCTGCCCTGCTGCGAGCCGGGCCGCCGCTGTCCCACCCCGCCACTTCTTTGGCACTGCTCTGCGCTTTCCTTGCACTGTAGCCCGGCACCTCATGCCTGCTGAGACGTCTTGCCGGCCCAGCTTGCTGTTTCCCTAAGTCCTGCTGGGGCACGGGGATCGGCTGCCCCAGAGTTTGTGAAGCAAAGCCTCTCCGCCGCCCCTGCCCGTCTGGGCCGAGCCGCCATCGGCCCGCGCTCCCCGGGCCCCGCGCCACAGCGCCCCCTGCAGGCGCGGGGGAATCACAGCACTGCCGTGCCCGCCGGGAGCCCGCAGTGCCCCTGCGGGCCGTGCCCGGAACTGCAGCAGAGGGAGAGCGCCGCGGCCCAGCCGCCGGGACTGGGTGTGCGCTCTGTGTGGGGTGAGGGCCGGAGGCGTCATTATTTGCTTGCTCTAGTATATATGTTAGCTCTATTATATCTGTTAGTCCTGTTCTCATATCTTTGCTCAAGAGCCCCTTAATTTCAAAATTACAATAATATGGAGGGAAGGGGTTTACATTTTCCATTCCAAGGGAGGCTCCTGCCTTCCTTTGCAGACACTTGTCTTTCACACCAAGACAGTCTTTAAGACTGACCTTGGGATAGCTGTTGAGTTCCTTACCGTCAAGTGTCTCCTCTCTTGCAAGTTTGTGCCATGCTACAAAATAAGTTCAGCTGCATATGGAGGATCTGCTGAATCTCTGTGGTTTACAGTGTGGTTTTGCAAGGGAAACAGGCGCAGGTTTTAATGTTTCTCTTGATATGGCAGGCTGTAATTCACAGGAAATCAGGAGCTGATCTACAAGCTGCAAGGTGGATTGTGCAGGCACAAGAACAGTTCCAACTGCACCAGAATTAGGGTCCTTAGACACAAACTCCAGACTTCTATCGGTAAAGGCAATTATGCACCTCTTAGAGAAGCATGTCTACCTGGGCAAATTAAAAGCCTCTTTGTAGTTAAAAAGTCTACCTAGCCCCTTTTTATATCATATAGCAATTTTTCCTTCAAAATAAGTACAGTTTTACCTTAGACTGCATATAAATTTTATCCAAATTCATATAAAATTCATTGTATGTCAATTCATAATTAAAATGTAATTCTAATCATAAGAACAATCTAAAGTTTGATCTGGAGATATATCTGCTTCTGCATTTACGTTTGTTATAGCACCAGCAGTATGACTGTATGAAATTCTGTGCAGCCAAGATTTACTCTTATTACTTGAGGAAGAATAACACCAAACAAAAGCCACCATGGACTTCAGGCTAAATTAGGAACTAGCCAGATTACACTAAAAAAAATTGCAGTGGAGTCTTCAGTGCAGCTGTGTCCTGAAATATGCAAGACTAAACTACTCCTGATACACTGACAAACATCTCTGTGTAGTTAGTCATCTCATGGCAATCACAGAGGTATCTTCTTAAGCACAGATAGCATGTATAGTTTCATGCAATATCAAAGAAATAACATTGGTCTATTGAACCCAGCTCTAGTTCTAACACTATGGTTGTTTATATTGTGGCATTAAGTGACCATATGCACAACATTTTTGGCCATTCATAGTTTCTTTTCTAATAGAGTAAGAAGAAGAAGGAAAATAATAATAATAATAGTGATGAAGCCCAAGTGGTTAATTCATGAACATAAGACAAACATAAAGTTTTTTAAATGTCCCTACAAACTCTAAATTAACTAGATTGCTTCAAAAGAAATCTGACTTAAAACACCATCAAAATTCCTCTTCAAATCAAGTGTGTTAAATATACTCTCAATTATTCTCTCATGTCTTTCTTTTTTCTTATGACTATGAACTGGCATTGTCCATTTGTACAAAACATCACACAAGCAGTGTGAACCATTAGCACGCCTTCTGCACTCTATGATAATACATGCATGAACACACATTTCAATGTGTTTTATCAAAAAATATGAAGAAACAGGAATTGAAATATAACACTTCAATAGTAATTTTCAGCCACAAAAACTACTCAATAAATCTGTTGTCAACACATTGCGCTGGATTTTTTTCTATATATATGTGCAAGTTGCTATTTACCCTGGTGTCTCAGTTTCTTCCTTCACAATCTGCCTGTCAGAATATTCAAACATTCAGAATAAGTAATTCTGAAGGACACAGAGATTTGGGAAGCAGACCCTTCCTCCCTTCAATCAGTTGTCATGCTCTCTTCAGACTGAGATTGTCATCATTGCTACAGCCTTAACTCAGCTTGACAGTAGCTGCATTTGTGCGTGTTGGTCTTCATCTTTCCTGGTTAAAGCCTTGGACCCGAGTCTCTGCTTATTTTGATTCAATATTCATAAAGGATAGTAAACTTGCTAACATAGTTTTGCTTCACTATTATTTAGAGAAGCAGCAGAAGATCCAGACTCCACTAAAGATCGTCTCAAGTTGATAGGAAAACAGTGAATCTCTTCTCAACCCTAGATTTTGCACCATTCCTCTTAACATCTGAATTTCATGCCAATGAAATTTAGATGTTTAAATCTTCTCTTTGTGCACATTATAACTTGAAGCAGATTATTTTACATATTTAATGGGTCATTGAAAACTTTTTTGGTTTTTTTTCTTCTTGCTGTAAGGATGTGCCAAACTCCATTTTTCTGTCAGATTTGAGGAACAGAACTTCTTTACTTGCTCAACGTGTTCATTTCCATCCAGTAATGCTGCTGTCAACTGTCATCCACAGTGTCTGAGCCCACACTGGCTTCAGCCACTTGCACTGCTACTAGAAACCACAGACTCAGCAACAAGGATGTCATCAGCGTACTTGAGATTACAACATCTCCTTCTGCCAATGTTAATACCACTATGGCAACCATCAACAGCAATACACATTATTATTTCACTATACATATTGAACAGATGTGACAGCCTTGTCAAACTCCTTTCCTGGTGTCCAACTACTCCGTTATACCTTCTGCTGCTTTGACTACTCTTCTCTGGCCATGAAAAGAGATGGCACAAGTTGACCATGTGTGTAGTAAAGCACTTTTTCAATGTCCAGAACTGGCCTGTATTTCTGTATAACATACTAAACTAAGGTTTTTAAAAACAGTTGCTAAAATATAACTGCAATAGAGTTATCACTTAATTTCTTTTTTTAATAACAAATTAATGATTAAAATCTATGCAGATTTCCATCAATTTCACCAAGGTCAGGATGTAGCCTAACAACCACAGAACTCCTATCATAGTCAATAGCTGGCTGAATCTATTTTGGACCTCTTTTCCCAGGATGATCAGCTTCCTTGAAAGACAAAGAAACAGAAATATTGTGTCGCAGTTCTTGTTCAACCCTTTATGTATATTCACTCATTAATCTTTCTGCTTAATTTTAAATTTAAGAATGTTCTTGCAGTTTAGTTAGAAGAAAGTTCAGGCAGACCAGAATATTAGATGTTACTTGTTGTTCTCTTTAAGAAGGTTTTGCAGTATCTCATCTGGAGAAGACAGCGGGGGAACCTTAAATTAGAAGAGGGAGTTAACTTATCCCAAGACTAGGTCAGCAGGAGAATGAGAATTAGGCAGGAACAACCTAATCCAATTTTCCATCCATTTTCCTGCTCAACCACATACTATTCAAAAACCCCAAAAGGTTATTCAACATCTAATTTTGTAGGCATTAGCCTTTAAATCACAGCAAAGCAACTCAAAGAACCTGGGGAACGACCTGCCGTGTTCTGCTTCACCTCCACAGGCACAGGTTTTCTCTCTGAGGGCTTCAGAAGAAGCAACACAATGGCTATGTAATGGCACGGCTTTGTATGGCAAAATGCACTGTGCATCAGAAAAGGGAGTCTCGCAGTGTTCTAGGTGTGATTGTCCTGAAGAAACCAGTGTTTCAGACAGCAGCTCTGATTCCTGGTTTTGCTTCCTTCTGAATTTTCATCAGTGGCAGGTGAATTGTCAATGGTAAAAAGAGAGATGTGAAAAGCTTGGCAGATATTCCACGGGTAAGGGAAGGTGAGAGCTGAATCTAAGGGCTAGATATAGATGTTCTATCAAGAGCCAAGCATTGCTGAAGCTAATATAAGTGTTTTATATTGAAGAAGAGGCAGGCGGACTCTATACCCTCCATTGTTAAATCAATAACATTGGGGTGTGCTGCTGCAATTCAACTGAATGTTTCCTTTTTTTTTTACCTTTAGGTCTAATCAATATAGAAAAGGTGAAGAGGAAAAGAACAAACAAAGTAGTGTGGAGCAGCTTTGGTTCTCATTAAGGATATTCTCTTCAATCTGGGTAACATGAGATCCCTAGAAGAAAATTCTGGAGATATTTGCTGGCAACCATAAGACTTATCTCCTTACTTTAGAGGATTCAACCTTTGTTTCTCCTCTGCTCTATCCATAAAAGCAATGACAAAACCTTTATATTTGTACAAAAAGTTATATTTATCTTATTGGCATAATTTCTAGTATCTATTATGCAAAAATTTGAAATCTTCAAGGAATTATTTACTGAATACTCTATTGATATGTGATAGTTCCAAGACTGATGAGTCATCACATGGTGGTGCACAATACGAAATACAAAACTAGAGGACAAGAGTACAACAATGTTTGGGTAGTCATATTCTAACATCAGCTGGCTGCTGCTGGAAAAGAATTGGGATGGGTTTACTATTTTTAAAGGATAGCAAATGTTTTATTTCTTTAGTTTAAAATTTTTAACTGACTCCTAAATACTTCATAGAACCACAGACTGTACACTGCCTGTAATCTTAAATGCATCCAGAAGGACACATAAATAAATATAAAATACCAATGAAGGAATAATGTAAAAATATTCCATCCTCAATTAAAAAATGTGCAAAGTCATTTATGTTTGGAGAAAAAAAATCTTAAATTGCTCAAGACATGATAAAGACAAGGACTTTGGAAATATGTGACAATCTGAACTTGGACAAAGATCTCTAAACCTCCTACTTCAGTTGTAGCTTTGCATAGCTGTAAATGAAGCAGGTGTGATCAGTTTAATTTCTGCTTTTGCACAGTTCCTTGGCATAATGCAACACAATAGATTAAGAGACTTATAACTCTCTTCCAGTATCTTCCAGTGGAGAGCAACAACAACATGCTCCATGCTGGCCTCCCTTCAGGTCAAGGTTCTCACAGTGCTTCACAAATTATTCACACCTCAGAAACAGATCTGACCTGTGAGTATTTAGCACTCATTTCAGCCCAGCTGATTTAAGTGTGTTGCAATTCCTTCTTGCTAGGTACTTATGTGACCAGGTGTAACCCCTGAGAGCATATTTAAAAAACCCAAGGTCCTGGTTTATCTTCAAGCAAAAGCAGTTTCTTTGAACATGGTAAGACCTCTGACATCCTTAGAAATTATACAAAAGGTGTTCTCAGTGTCATGTTTGTTGAGGGCCCCTTAATAGGTAGAGCAGTTGGCTGGGGACCACATAAAGAAATTATTTTGATCTGTAACATGTTCAAAAGATGTCAGATGAAAAAAGCTCCCTCTGTAGGTGACATACAAAACCTTTCTAGGACATAGGTGGCTGTTGTTTCTGCTTTGGAAGAATTTGGTACAACAGAAACTAAACCATGTAACAGCTGACATTAAATAATTAAGTCCCTCATCAGAATAAAAGTTCATCTGTATGCAACTTTTAAGGTAATTTAGATTCTACTTGGTTGAACCTATTAAAGATGCAGATTTTGTGCATCTGTAAGGCTAGTATTTTAGTTTCACAAAATTTGTTCACAGTCTTTCCGATTTTTCTGTTCTTGATAGTTAATACTATGTTCCCCCTCCACAAGAGATATTAAATTAAAGAAAAAGTACAATACCTTACTCTCTAGACAAGAGGAAGTCTATGCTATTTAACAAGCTTAGGGAATAAAGCCATTGTTGATTTAAATGAAAGGAAAAGTCCCAATTGTTTTCAGTAATGGCCAGGATTTCACCTTCTAAAAAAAAAAAGAGCTGCTGTTACCTCAGGGGTAGTACTGATTAGGATGAGTTATATAGGGCATATATCATCTTCAGGTTTTCACTACAGATTGATTATGTCTATACCTTTTTCTTACCTTCCCTCTGAAATTTGTTTTTCCCAAATCCTTTTCCTCCCTTCCTCCCTCTCTCTCCTCCACCCCCTTGCCCCCCACCTTTTCTTTGGATTTCTTCCACTTTCCCTCCTACTCCTTTCACAGCATCCCTAATGCAGCCTGTGAACCCATAAAATTAACGTTCCAATTAACTTTCAAGCACTCAACATTTGAATAGATTAGAATAGAGGTGAGCTAGTAAGTAATCCCTTTTGCAGATCTGGTGTAAAATGGTGGCATTAAGACCAGTGGGACAATTTCCCCAAGAGCAGGGTGTTCAGGAGACTATAAAACTTAGTTTTGGCTTATGCTATCTGTTTATTTTTCCTCTTTATAATAAAATATGACAGAAACTTTCTTAATTTTCACATCAACATTTGCAGCTCAGGACTCCATTAGTGCACCCCTCTCCCTGCTGCTGTTCTCTGCCCTAGTTTGCAGTCAGTTCATTCTGCACTGATGTATATTTCATTGCCCAAGGCTTAATTTTGATTTATTGTCCATCCATAAATTAGAAAAATATGCTCTGGAATTCCATCCCGCTGAAAAGCTGTGCCTGATGTCAGGGGACTGGGTGATATTTAAGATGTCAGAAATACATATTGGATTAGTGTGCTTTGTTTCCCCACAACAGCAGGTGTTTAATCATAGCTGATGGCTGAAGTTAAATGCATTAGGACAGGATCAGCCAAGAAGATGGAGTTTTTCTAAACCATACAAACTCCAGATAAATAACTCAAAACTAATTGTGTGTCCACATCTTAGATACAATTTTATTTACTTTAATACATTAAACAATGAAAATAGACCCTGGCACTTAACTCCTCATTTAAGATCTGTAGAAATATTTGATGCTAATGAGTGAGTGGCTTTTGCAGCATATACATGCTCCCATCTTGGCCCTTCAATGGCTTAAGATATTTTCTACAGTAAAGATAATGAAGAAAGAAATACAAAGGGATAAAGCAGTTACAGAAATGGTACAGTGTTATTTGAAGTTGGGGGCGTTATTTCCATACAAAATTCAGGACATGAATTTCTAAAAAATCACTTAATATACATCAGACCCTAAATAGCACAGACCACATTCTGCATCCAAGAGTTCTCTTGAATTTTCTTCTTCTACTGCTGGTTTTTGTTTGTTGCAGTTCAGCTTGCTGCTCTGTTTATGTTAATGAGAAGTCTCTGCGTATAGAAAAATGATCAGGCCTGGTCTTGAGCAATTTAGCTGGAGGCCGAAGAGAAGACGCTTAGGAGAGCAAACATTTTCAAGGTCAACCGGTGAACTGTAACAAGCCAGTGAGATTCATGGCGAGAATTGTATATTTTGACACAACAGCGATTTGATTAAAAGAGAAAGTAATGGGTTTAAACAGTCGCTATGAGGATGTAGCCAGACTTTGTTAGCTTTTCGCAAATTACTTAACAGAGCAGTGATGGAACTGGAAATAGGGCTGTTTTGTGTAAGATAAAGAAAAGAGGGTTACGTTTGAAACAGGGATAATAAAGGATGCTAATGTTTGGTGTTCAATTTCACTTTATTCACATGGCAAAAATTTCTTGGAAGTTTAGAACATTATAAATATTATAGACAGTTATAATAAAGTTTTCTAATATTCAAAATACAGCTGCTGTTACTGCATTTATAAAACCACAGCCTTTTATGAATAAATAATATTCTACATGTACAAGACCCTTCTCACAGAGGTTTTAGATCACTGCAAAAGGCAGGCCATGGAAGAGCTACTGTTCACTTCATAGGGTGTGGGGAGAAATTGAGGCAGAGAGGCTATGACTTGCACAAAATGAGTGAGTCAAAGGAAAATGTATGATACAGGGCCTCATTACCCAGTCTTTAAATCCAGGGCCTGATTGTACATGGTATTTTAGTATGAGCTTGTAGTCTAATACTGGGTACTCCAAAATAATGTTAGGCCCATCTTTCCAAACTTTGTTGTATCTGTATCCCAGCTAAAGAGAGGATGCTAATACACAAAAAAAGAGATATATTTTTTTTTACTGACATTGTGATTCTTTTGCCTTCCTGATTTAAAATTATTTTAAACAGAATTTTGAAACCATGGTACAAATTCAACCCTCACCATGAAGTGAACTCCAGTTTGCGTGTGTCCCAGAAGAGACATTTTCTGTGGGTAAATTCCACCTTGCCTCAAAGCAGAGACTTACTAGTATCTGAATCTTATGCAGAAGAGTAAAACTAAGTATTTATAAACAGCATTATGAGCATTTCATCAGGCTGGATGTTAAAATTATATTTACTGTGAATGTCCACTGGAGACTCATATTCTAGCAAAAAATGGTCCTTTTCTGTCCCCTGTTACATCTCCATTTAATGTTGTTGACTTAGCTTTTTTGCATACACAGAGGTTATGTCACTGAAGGCAGGTCTGCTTTAAAAAAATCCCCAATGAGTAAACAAAAATTCCTGTTAATGATGAAAGATCAGTACCCTACAATGGCAGAGCAGGAGCAGGTGCTGGAATCTTCCCAGGCATACAGGCTGGAAGATAAGACCATGCTAGCAGGGTATCATAGATAATTGAATGTGACCATAAACATCAGAATCATAATTTCTGTCGGTGCAGGTTGTATTTCACAAATAATCTGTTTAGATAAAAGTGATTGTGCTTTCTTAATCGCCATTTCTTAAACTCCCAGCATTCAGGCGTATTATCAAGCAGTGAGGTGAATCTTCATGTTTGAATTAAGCCCACCTCAGGCCACACTGCCATTAGAAAGAGGCAGCCCTGCCTTACTCAGTACCTCGTGTCTGTGCTCTCCAGAGTGGGACCACACTGAGACTGAAACCACTTCTCTAACCTGGTGAAATTCGATGTTTTTTGTGGTCAGCTGGGTCACCGAGTCAATCCAAATCACCATACAAAATGCAATCTCTACCAGTTACCTTCAGGAAGTGGAGGGAACATGTCACTGGGGGTTAGATGGGACAGGGCAGAAGAGACCATGCTGACCACTGACCAACTTTCCTAAAATCACCTTTAAGTTCTGGTGCTTCAGCAGAGCTTCAAGAGCTGTTCTCTTTAGTCTTAAGGCACAAGCAGATAACGATGAAAACATGCTAAATACCAAGATGGGTGAGAATCACCAAGTAATTTGGCTTCAGTTTGTTTTGAAACTGTTTGTTTAGAGTTAGTATGATATTGTAGCTGCCCTCAGCAGACAGGATTTGCTAATAAATCCCCTCCCTACTAAGGCCAAATGAGGTTCAACTTATACTCCTTGTAAGGATTCTGTGGACAGTGAAGATGGTTTTTATTATAAGGAAAATATTGAATTCTCAATTCGGTGTCATTTATTCAGAAAAAAACTCCACTGAATTGCTCCCAGTAAGTAAGAGCTGGAGCATATAGCCCTAATTCAGATTTCCTAGCAGTATTAGAGAATGTAATTCACAAATTAATGTTAAATTATTTTTTATTCTAAGGAGTGGTAATTCTGATTTGAGACTGGAAGGCAAAATCTAATGGAATAACATGTCTAAATATGCATAAATCATAAATAACAGCTTGCCTCTGGCAGAAAAATTATAATATAATGTAATAATAAAATAATATAACAATATAATATAATATAATACAATACCATATACTAATAAAATAATATAATAATAACATGGGATCTACATATTTCAAATAACTAGTTAATTTGTATGGAAAAATATTAACAATGACAAAGCTCAATACCAATAAGAAGTGTCCAAGAAAGGTTTCTTCTATGCAAAATCAAATACATCTGTCTTCCAGATTCAATGTTTTGCAATTCAAAGCCAGTGGAAAAGATTTTCCAGGTATTATATCCTTTGACCCTATAAAATCATAATGTGCTACCCTTAGTATATATGTAGTGGGTTCCTTCAATTTTCACTAGTCTTAAAAAATATTTTCCAGGGGAATATTTTGGATTGAGCAGGAGATTTATCAGGAATCACAATTCCTAATTTCTCAGCTCTTCCATGGATTTCTTATGTGACCTTGAATAAGTCAACACACTTCCATTTTCATTGCAAGGCAAAAGATATCCTATTTATCTCCCAGGGGCCTTGTGCATCTTAATCAATCAATACTTTTCATGATATTTTGAGATCCACAGATAATTAGAGATTCCACGATAATAAACCATAAGTACTATACACATTTTAGAGGCTGTTTTTTCCCCTGCAGTGTCTTGTAACTCCAGTGGGACTAATGAATATCTGCATGCCTTTCTAGTGTACACTGAAAGGAAAAAACTTACTAAAAAGAACCCAAACAAGACTACCAAACATTTCTCTTGTTTCATTATCCAAGATGTCCTATGAAGGAAAATAGAAATTCTGATGAGCTCTGACCTCTATCTTTTCCTGCAGAATCACATCGCTACAGGAAAATGACCTATCATTTTGAAAAGGAAGCACAGAAAGTTTGATTGTGCTGGAAGTCTAATACAAAACTTAAAGATAATTGGAATCTTAGAAAAACTGTCAATTAAAATCTAAAACCCAGTAGTATCATAGGACATTTCTTTGGAGGCAATGCACAAGGAGGGTCCCACACTATTTGTGTGGTAGACACTAGGTGTTTCAGTGAGATCTGTAATTAAATGATAAATGATATTGTAGTCTGCTATGTTTCCACTTGCTCTAGTAATAAATCACTGGGACATTGAAATGTCCTAGGTTTTGCTACCAGGCCTGCTTCTCCTGAGGCAGAACTTTGAACTATGAATTTTCTCCTTTGCATGAGATACTTTACACTTCATAAGCAAGAAATAAGGGCAAAGTTTCATATGAAAACTTCTCCAGTCACCATTTATTCTACAGAATTGTGGTTACATACTTTGTACTGTAGGGTCAGCACAGGAAAAAAATCTGGGATAATTCACAGAGAAAACATGCAAAGTATTTCTGATGAATCACATATTACATCATATCATAATGCCACATTAAAGACATCTGAAAATACGCATCAGAAATAAAACCATTATTAAGAGTGTTAGCTTTCTGGAGTCCTGTCCATCTAGAGAGCACAGGAATAATCTTTATCTCCACAATAAAATTGATCTGGATACCACATGGGCTGAGGTGATGAAAGTTTAACTTCTGTTTTAGCTCTAAGAAAAACCAACTTTTTCATCATCAACTGGGCAATTTGTCTATCTAGAATAACTGAATTTTCTAACAACACTGCTGATAATAAAGTCATACCTCTTATTTCAGACTGAAGACAAATGACTGCAGATAATGAAAAGTAAGATACATATTTTTTCTCTATTCATTTGAAAACTGAAGTACTATTTAGAGCTGTTGAAATTACAAAGGAAACTCATTACTCCCTGGATATGCTTCTAAATTGCATTTGGAGTCTTCTAAATGTTTAGCAACTAATCTTTCATACTTCCTAGAGGCACAAACTGTTCTTTAACTTTTTTTTAAGCTGTTCATGATAATACACATATGATAACACTAAGATGAGGCAATTCACAATTATGCATGTTGTCTATTCCAAAAAGTGAGTAGGTAAAAACACTCCTGCCATAAAAGTCACGATAATTGGAGGTCAATGGGTAACTGATTTATTAATTTAAAAAAACTTAAGTAGACCCCAAAGTTTAGCTGTTTTTAATTGAATTTATTTGATGTTCTAATTGCCTATCTACAAGAATTATAATTTTGCTAGCCCTATCATTTTGAAACTGGGGTCTGTCTTCTATCAAAATTCTGTTGGCAACAGGCAGAGTCTATGATTACCTCTGCAGCAGGTTAGTTGTTTTTTTAGAATCATGCATACAGCAAAATGTCTTTGGAAGATGTGAATCTTCCAAGATTTCACTTGAAATCAGATTGGATTTAACTACTTTGAGAATTCTGTCACAACTCCAAAAATCATTGTCCTGAGTATATTATTAGAGAAAAAAATGTGGCTTTGTAAAAACCCAAAGCGTTTAGTTTTTGATAAAAATCAAGCTAAAGTTTCCAAGGCTGGGAGGTGATTTTGACAGTTTGAAATTTTACAAAATCTGTTGTGCTACAGTTGAATTTTATTTTGACATTTTTTTTATTTTGACATTATAATCCACTCTCTTGGAAGAAGATTTGAATCATCTGAGAAAATGGAAATCCTTGCAAACAGAAATGAATACTAAATTAAAAATGTAATTCTTCATGCACCTCTGGTTTAACCTGACAGAGCCTAACAGTTTCAAAGGAGTATTTATAGTTATTTAAATAAAGATTACAGAGAAAACACTGTTCTCCCCTACTCATTGTCTCTTACCAGAGCTGGAACTAGTGAGAGCCCTAATTATTTCCTCCAACTACTGCACAAAATTATGTTTCATAGCTTAGCTTTAAGAGGGAGGAGTAGGATTTCTTTCAGGGTTAGGCAGCTCTATAGTATGCTGGGAATGAAGAAGTCAGTGAGGAGCACAGATTAGTCTACAAAGTGAGTAGCACCTTCCTTCTTATTGGTGATTATCATAAAATCATGGAATGATAGAATAGTTTGGGTTTGAAGAGACCTTAAAGACCATCTAGTTCCAACTCTCCTGTCACTGGCAAGGGCATCTCCCACTGGAGCAGGTTGCTCAAAGCCCCATCCAACCAGG
Source organism: Molothrus ater (assembly GCF_012460135.2). NCBI lineage: Eukaryota > Metazoa > Chordata > Aves > Passeriformes > Icteridae > Molothrus > Molothrus ater. Next base: position 23,373,396 of record NC_050511.2, on the reverse strand, counting down.
CCTTGACCACAGTCACGAATGGAGCATCCACAACTTCTCGTGTTGGCTCACCACCTTCACAGGAAAGAATTTCTTCTACATATCTATCCTGAATTTCCCCCCTCTACAGTTTGAATCCATTACTCCTTGTCCTATTACTACAGCTGCTGATGAAGAGTCCCTCTCCAGTTTTCTTGTAGTGTCACTTAATTAATTCTGATTTTATTAAAGTCAGAATGTCTGTGTCACACAAATATAAATCTACAGCCCTTCCACATCTGCTTCAATATGTTGGACTCATCTATTTGTGCTTAGTATATGGAGCTAATCAGAGGTCCATGATGCACTTCTGTCTTCATAGCTCTTTTAATTTCCACAGTTCTACTTCAAGTGCATATTTTGAAGACCCTCATGTACTGATGATGACAAAGGGAGTGATCGTAGTAATAGAATGGCTTCCAAACACAGCGATTTCATCTTGGAAAAGAGACAAGAGAGTGAGGAGATAGTGGAGGCAAGTAAAATCAAGCTGATGAACTGATGAATAAATGAGAACAGAATAGCAAACAGGATCACACAGAACAGTCAGTAAGTTTAAGATAAAGTATCTTTTCACAGAACATGAACATAACCAGGAAACAAAACCTGTTGAGGAAAGCCCAAGTATACATGTATTTAATAGAGGATCAGATACATGTGTGCTAGGTAGAGCTAGCAAAAGTGAATAAATACATGGTTCCAACATACCTTAAATTTCCTAAATGGCTGATTGTCAAAGAGAATTGGGATAACAATGTTTGCATTTATACTTTACAGAAGCAGGTTTGGAAAGCAAACTATACTAGACAGGTAAGCAGGTCTTTCCATGTATTTTACCCTAGCTAATGTAGTTTGGTGTGTAAACTGAAAAATCTCTGAAAAGTTTACAATAACTGACCAAATTGATTATGAGAGCTGAGAAGCTTTTGCAAAATGGCAAGCCCTACACATTTTCTCTCACAAGACTATGGTCTAATAGTATCCACCAGAATAGAGAAGCAAATAGGAACTATGACATATCATTTAGGATTGTTCCAGTCCTGATCGTCACACTGCAGGTGAGCTCTTTGCTGCTGGATCTTACACACAAAGTTAAGGAGCAGGGAAGGTAAAATAAATCTGACCTGCACACCAGGGCTTGTTTAAGGGCTTTTTACCCTGTAGCCCTTCTGGATCTGATGTAAACCTGATATGTTCTATATGAATGTTGTTCTCCTGCCATTAATCTCAGGAGAAACTCTGATATTACCTGTACCTTCTGTGCTCTGCTGATGTTGAGGGAACAGTGAAGAATTCCATGGCATGACAGTCTGGCCTTGGGTGTGTTTTCAATGCTGTGACCAAATTTGCAGTATCAACCCACTTTATGGGTCTTCACAGGGAAGAAACAAACCATTGTCTAGAAAGATATCTGTGGAACTCTGATAAGAGAATAAAGAGGCCCGAAAATTTTCAATGTGCAGTCCTTTTCATACTCTACTACTGCTTAAAGCTCTCCTTCCCCTTTGATTCTTATTAATTCTCACCCTAGCGAGGGTGAGGTAAGTACATCCAGAAGGTGGGAATGAACATGACTCAGTCATGTGCCTTTTTCTCAAACTGGACGCTGTGCCCCTCTCAGGTTGTGCCAAAAATCTGAAGGAAGGGATAACATGTCCACAGTCCCTGCAAGTCAGGGGTGCCATAACAGGGCATGGGACCATGGAGTCTTTGGCTCTGTGCTGCTGCTTTCTCCATATTTATGGCTTTTATCATTACTCAGTTCAGCCACACAAGGCAAATTGTGTTTAATAAATTAGCCTAATGGATTCAGCAAGTGGTTTGTGAGCAGGGTGCTTCCTCCGGTTAAGGAAAACATTTATATTCCCTCTCTCTTTGCTTTTCATGACAAAGAGGGTAAGCAGAGGGCAGGGTACAGTGGGGAGGGGGGAGCAAGCCTGCCTGTCATCCCTGGGGCTGGGGACATCATCAGGGCCAGCCCCAGAAGGTTTGTGGGGAGCCTGGGGCGCCAGTGGCCTTTGTCTCGTCACCAGTGTCCAGGCAGCCCAGGGCTGAGGTACCTACCACAGCCTCCCTGGCAGGCAGCTCCCTCCCCTTCCCTGTGCTGCGCATTAAACTCTTCCAAAGGGGCCTCTTTAACAGCTCCCCATGAAATAATAATTCATTATGTCACTAGGAGGGAAGAAAGGGAGTGTAAGTGTCTTGATGGGATTAGCGTAAACCCCCGCAGAGATGATTTAGGAGCCGTGATAATTCATTTAATAGGGGCCTGGGGTAAATTGCTAGACAGGGAAATGTAACTGAACCAGCTTAGAAAGGGCGCATTACAGGTCTGTATATGATAACTGGCTTCATTAGCAATATTTAAGAGATTTCATTTAAGAATGAGTCATAAAAAGCAGAACTATGTCATCCACCTGGTTTGGTGGCCTTTAGCTTTACTCTGTCTGAATATTAAATTGGAAATGGCACTACAGCAACACATTTTGGAAACTGTTCTTTTGGCTGTTATTTGTATGGTTGGTTTAGCTTCTCATTTGTTAACCTTTTAAAATGAATATCATTGAAGCGGCTAACGGTGCACCCAGAACTCAGGGAGATGAGAAGGATGCAAGGCTGAGAACAGACTGCTGCAAAACTTAGAAAAAACTCCAGGTTCTCACCACAGTACACACACAAGGATCCAGAAGATGTCAGAAAACAGAAAATACCTTTCATGAAGCTCAGTAAGCTAGTTCCTTTCCCACGGAATACCTCTGATTTTACAACAGCTTGGAGGGGTGGAACAACAAGCATGCATACAGACATAGTCAGATGGACTTTGGGAAACCTACCATCCTGTACCATGGAGCTGAGGTTTGCCTTGGATGCAGTTATTTGTAAATGCTGGGTTTGAGTTTGGAAAAGGAAAGATAGATAGGATAGTTTTCTTCTACTCATTGATATTTTAAAATTGGTAATCCTGAAAAAAGTCTGCTTTTTTTCAAAGCATAGTCCAAACAAATTTTAATTATGGCCTAAATAACTGACTAGAGATTCCTATTCTATATATGGGTAAATATTAAATGGTAATATTTAAGGGGTAATTACTCATGTGTAAAAATTAGAATGCATTATATGAGGTTAGAGAACATAAAGAACTTAATTCTGTATAGCCTTGCAACTTCATTAACTCCTCTGGGGCTGTGACACGTAAACAATGGGAGAACTTGACCTGGCACTTACGTGGTTTGGATGCGTGTGAGGTGATGTCCATTATTCACACAAAAGGAATTATTCATGATTAAAATTAGTGTAAAGTATTTTATTCATCCTAAATATAGGGGTCCTGTGCTTGTCAAGTCATGTTTCAGTAATATTTGTCACCAGTACTTATGATGTCCTTTGGCCCATGAGATGCATTTTAGGAGTCATGATGCATTTCAAGATTTGAGAGAATGTTTAACAAAAAATGAGTCATAAGCCTACAAACTTTTTCAGTACTCCCTTTTTATTTATGACTATTGATTTTTTTTTAATCACAGAAAACAAAGGAAATGCCCTTATAAATAAGCACCACCAAATAAATTATTAAAATAATTCTGTCATAAAAATGTGTGCTACTTATTCTTCTGCTCCAATCTCAAAATGATATAGTGATATTTTAACCACTACATAGGATTAGATTAAGATTTCATGATGATATTTTATGTGGGGACATTGCCAACTGAAGCGCATTGTAATTCACTGTACAAGCTCCTATTATAGAAAACAAAAAAACTGAATTCTTTTCAACCCTCAGTCAAAGTGTGGCTGTATTAATAAACTCTTCTAATAGAAAAGGCAAGTAATGATACACAAAACAATGCAATAAGAAAGGTAGTGTTGTAAAAGATAAACCAGATTTTCTTCAAGTATTGAAATTTAGCAAACCCTCTTGGTTCTGTCTGTCTACCACAGAAATCCCAGTGATATTAGCACCCTTTTTTCCAACTTCAAAATCCCACGATAAAGAGGTTGCACTTGATATAGTATTGTAAACCATTTCGAAATACAGCAAGCAGTATCTTTATCAAAGGTAGCTAAAGATATTAATAACCATGACTGTCAAATGTAGGAATAAGACAAGTGTTTTAATAAATCTTCACTAATACTCCATACAAATATAAAAGAATGACTAGCTTTCTCTCCTTTCCTTTCCCTAGTGACCACTGCCCGTTATGACTTTGAATGATTCCCTCTAATGGAAGACAGCCAATACTGTCCATTATTCCAGATGGTCAGCTCGGCTGCAAAGTTCTGCTAATGTTTCTCAGCATTCAGACATAATTCAGCAGGGGTTTTTTTGTGTGTGTGGGGTTTTTGTTTTGGTTGGGTTTTTTTTGTTTTATTTTTGGTTGGGTTTGGATTTTTTTAGCTTTAAATGTATATCCAGTCCAAGATCAGCCATCTAATACCTGGCAGAAAAAAATCTGGGCTATCTTGCTGATTAGCTACAAAATCCATTTTGGTACTCATGCTAGAAAGTAAACAGTGGTTTCCTGCTCAGCTCATATTAAAAGAAATTCAAAACAGACCAACAGCTCTGTAATAGCCAGTAGAGTAATATATTATTCACTTGATTCTCCACAGCTAAGAGGTTACAGGTAAAAATATAAGCAGACTTTCTGGGCACATTCTCAACTGGGCTGTACCTGCAAAATGATCCTGCCTGTTACCACAATCTGCACTGAACACAAACAGGATTTGGTCCAGTATCTTCCATGTAGCAGATGTTGCTTTTTCATGTATTGGGGATATTTGACATGCTCTGTCCTGATTTCTGTAAAAGCAATACAAATCATGCAAATATTTCATGCTCTAATCAGCAGAAAGTAGATAAGTACTGGCCTGTGCATGCAATTTACCAAAGCTCAACTAATTTTTCAGTTACTAGATAATGGCTGGATATTATAAAGTAATGCTCATCACTTCACACAGGCAGCATTTGCTTAGTACTGTTCTCTGTTAATACAAAGAGGCATTAGCAGACACTTGTAAATTTTCCTATGTACAGCTTACATAAAAACTAATGACAACAACAACAAATGACAACTGCTCCCATTTAAAGGCACTGCACCTAGAATAAATATTCTAGGTGTCCTTGGGGACAAATATTTCAAGGGCTTAGATATCTTTCTGGTATGCCTCCTAGCATTCATCTCCTCTGAAAAATCATGCTACAAAAAGTGGGCTTACACACTACTTACAAGATGTTCTGTAACAGGAAGCTTACAATGCTGCATTTCTGGCCTGAAAATTAAAATTATGTGATTAATTTTACAAATAACTCTATTAAAAATTGAATGGTAGTTTTGACATTGAATTATTCCAGGTTTTTATCTTTGATCAGGAATGCAAATTGGGCTGATAACTGTGCATTTCATTGCAGCAATAACCACCATTTAATCGATATATTTTATTCCAGACAATAAGATATTTCTAAATATTCAAGGAACATTCAGCTAGAAGTCACCAGTGTTTTTTTAAAATAAAATTGTTTTTGAGAGAAAAACTAGCTATACATTTGAGCTGCTGAACTTTTTCAGAAATTATTATCCCTAAAGTACTCTTGGTACTCTTGATAAAATAAAGTTTAACCTGTGTTTGAAACACACATTACAAATAAATGTATAGATGAACGAGATATTGAGAAAAGGAAGAGTACAGATTATGAATATTAAGATTTATATTAATCTATAAGCCTATTAAAGTACAGTAAAACCTGTCCTTCAGACCACCTTTTTAAAGATATCACCTCCCTGATGGGACCACTAAATTTCGGGCCAAATTATTTTCCCATAAAGAACAATGAAAAGAAAATGATTATATTAAGACTACTTCTACTATGGTTTCTTTTCATTGTTCCGCCAAAAATGATTCCAAACAGTAAAATAACATTGATTTTGACCTTGTTAATGAACCTGAAGAACTTCAAGGCATACTTGACCATAGATTTCCCTTTAAACAGGAAAAACCTGACATGTAGTCATCATAATTTCATCAACCTTGGCAGAAGAGATGTAATTTTACTGATATTTTGGATAACCAGCTTGTCTTGATATTTTTAACGTTCCACAGGGACAAAAGCATGGGGTTTTTCATCATACCAACACTCTTAAATGATTCTGTAATTTGTATCACGTTGATTAAGTCTTCTGAGAGTTAGGAATATTTTAAAAGGCTGTGTTCTACAGATTTATATACTATTATGGGATTAATTTAATTTTTCTGAGATGTCCATCTTCCCTATGGTTGGAACTTTCCAGAGGTGTCTCACTGGGACTTCCTCACTCTCTTTAAGAGGCTACACCTTGTCTGTGTAAAGCATAGATGATCACAGTTTCCATTCATATTATAAGTCCTAGAGACTATAGGTCCCAGGGTGAGATGTCCCATTTTGATTTAAGCTGGTTTACATAGACTGGGACCTCCAAACAATACCCCCGTCTGGTTTAGGAGATTTCAAAGTATGGGTTGCAAAATCATGTTGGCCCACCACTAGCCATGGTCTCTTTTTTGTATTTTTACATTTCTACCCCTATTCATACACAAAATCCAGTGTTTCCCACGTCTTTGCTACCAATTTTCCTGTGTTTTTGTCAGTTTGTGTATTTACATGAAATCATAAAACATGCTGAGTTGGAAGGAGCCCACAAGGAGCCCCCAAGAGTCACACCATGTGCCTGAGAGCATTGTCCAAGTGCTTCTTGAGCTCTGTCAGGCTTGGTGCAGTGACCACATCCCTGGGGAGCCTGTTCTGGTGCCAAGCCAACACTGGGTGAAGAGTCTTTTCCTGATGTCCAACCTAAACCGCATCTGGCACAGTTCCATGCCATCTCCTTGTCCTGTCAATGGCCACCACAGAGCAGTAACCAGTGCCTGGCCCTCTGCCTCCCCTCAGGAGGAAGTTGTAGGTCTCCTCTCAGTCTCCTCTTATCCCTAGCCAAAGTACCTCAGCCACTCCTAATACGGCTTCCCCTCCAGGTCTTTCATCATCCTCATAACCTTCCTTTGGATGCTCTCTAATACCTGAATGTCTTTTTTACATTGTGACACCCAGAACTGTCCCCAGCACTCGAGGTGGAGCCATCCCAGTGCAGAGCAGAGCAGTGCAATCCCCACCCTTGCCTGGCTGGCCATGCTGTCCCTGATGCCCCACAGGACATGGCTGGCCCTCCTGGCTGCCAGGACACTGCTGGCTCATGTTCAGTTTGCCACAGATCCCTTTTCATGGAGTTTCTCTTCAGACTCTTGCTCTCCAGTTTGTCCATACATGCCTTGTCCCAGGTGCAAAATTCTCACTTTGTGTGAAACGTCCTAACCACTGCTGTCATGGGGAAGTGTATATCTTGGCCTTTACATCTATGATACTAATTGCTTATTATGATCTAAATGGTTTTCTTTCTAAGGCAGTGAAAAAACACACTTAAAACCCAAAACAAGCATCATCTTCCAAACTTGGAATACACTTGAATAGTATTTTTTTATTCTGCATATAGCCTTAATTTTCCTATAACTAAACCAGGCATTTTTAGTGTTAAAAATCAAACCCAAAATCAGATCATTAGCCCTATTACATTACTGCTTTCAGAGCTCTGTATGGTTTTGTTTGGAGTGTATGTCTTGCCGTGGTGGCAGACAGGGACGTAGTGATCCTCATAGATGATAGAAGCAGAGAGGAAATGCATCAAGAGAAAAATTAGAGTTTTCCCTCATCAGAATTTCTTTGGTGTCTCAGTAGTGGGACATGCCCATCCCACCCAGGTTCTGATGTCATACTTGGAAGATTCAAGGGAATTTTACAAGGTGTACAGTTGTTTGGTGTAGTTTAAGTTGAAAGGCTCTCTATACTTCAGCTGTCTCAATGGAAAAACCCTTACATCTGAACTGGGGGCTCTCAGTGGACCCTGTGCTGGTGACCCATTCAGTCAAAACCTGCCCCACTGTGATTGGAAGTACCAAAGGAGGTTTCTGCACCTCAACTTATTTTCACTTGTCAACATGACATTCAATTAAATTATTATTCTGCTAGATGAGGCACAGTCTACCAAGCTGCCACTTGTCTTTAATCCAGTGCTTTTACTGGACTTGTGCCCTATTGCCTCCAATTCACAAGCTATTCTTTGTGAATGCTAATAGTATTGCTAGTACCTTGGTATTTGTGTTGGTAGTCTTGGAGCACGAATGCTTCAAGTTAGTGTTGATTCCCAGAGGGGCAGATCTTGACTCCTCTCCTCACTAGTCCTTTCTTCTCTCCCTCTCCCTCTTCCCCTCTCTCTCTCTCTCTCACTGTTGCCACATGGTCCCACCACCTGCCTTGTACTATCTTTGCTCATCACAACCTCCCTCCTTTTCTTTCAGTTCAGTCGCCCAGCAGAAAATCACCTCCGTTTAGCTGCATTAGTTTTCTGCCAGGTTGGCATGCTGAATCAGTTCTCAGAGGAGCCTGGGGACGGTCAGTGTGCATGACAAGTGCCAGAAGTGCCTGGCTGGGGGCAGGGAGAGAGGAGGGGAGGAAACAGGATGGAAGTAGGACCTTCCCTCCCTGGTGGCTGTGGGCTGGCTCAGTGATTAGCTGATCCCATCATGCTGAAGAAACCTAAAATATGAAGGCACTTTATAGGGTCCAGTACTTGATTAAATAGATTACTCACATTTCTTTGAGGGTGTTCAAACTCACTGGTAAACTCTGTTTTGTTAACTCACATTATTAACACTTCTAACCACAGCTTTTATTTCTAAAAAGAATAGTTGCAACTTACAGTAAGCAGTCTGGTGCTCACAAAACTGAGTGGTAAGAAAAATGAAGATTAATAAAAAAGCTGATTCACAGAAATTAAACTCTGCAATTTAGGTCTCCTATGCCCAGACTTTAATTTATGCCATGACACTTTGTTGTGTGAAAATGTCCAATAAAGCCAAGACTCTGTTCCTGCTTCAACCCACCTATCTGTAATGGGTGTTTTGGCAGAGTAATTTGGCAGCCCTACAGTACTTGAAAGGCTGTTTTTTTTCTTGTGCTTTTTGCACAACAGTACCCCTTTTTGTTCAAATGAGACTTTGTTGAAGCCTGTAATAATTCAAACCAACCCTCAACTCATATTTGTTCAAACACATATTTTAATATGATGTTTAAAATGTTTGTGTAGGCGTGTTAATACCCATCATGTATTAAGGCTAAAAAGCAAACCATCATTTTAATATTGTTTCATTACTAGTATTTGATGTGTGACACAAATTCATGACTGGTTAATGAATAAATGTCAGTGTGGCACAACTATTTCTGTTACAGGGCAATCAGTGTCTCAATAAGGGTTTGTTAAAGCCAGGGTTTAATTGTTTTTCTTTCCTCAACAGTTCAGTGAACTAAATGCAACTTACTGTCTTCTCACTTTTTTCTCATTCCTCCTGAAATATCCCAGTGTTGTCCTTGCTGCATCTGTACTGGAAGCCATGATCATCTCTTTACTATTATCATCTATACAGCATGATAGATGTACTTGGATGATTTACATATAAATAAAACAAAAACTCTTTGTCCAGAGGAGCCTACAATCAACTGTTTGAGTGCTGCAATTGCTATCACATGGGCGGTATTGCTGTGTCCATGTGTTATCAACTTGAAAATTGTGGCTGAAAGCTTTAATTCTGCAGTCAGGTCTGCTAGTGAGGAATAGATTTAGGCCCCAGTCCTGCAGTTGGCTGTGCTGGCCAGCAGCCCAGTGCCTTTGCGGAGCCTGGCAGCGGGCATCACCAGCAGACAGGACGACGCAGTGAGGTCCTTCACAATTGGATTTTGCTTGTTAGTGCTACAAATCAACCCATCTTTTTTTTTTTTTCCTGCTCTCTTCCTAGAGGAAGGGCTCTAAATTCTCATACCTAGTGGCACATTCCTGTTTGTGGGAAAGACACAGGCATTTTCTTTTGGGCAACACTATTCAGAATTCCTCGATTTTGTTTCAGCAAAACACTCTGACTGGCATGTTTTGCTGCTAATTGTGCAGTCCTTGTTCAGGCAAAATTCCTGTTATCTCCTCTGGGCATTTTGCCCAAGTAGGGAAACAGGACCCATTTTATAACAGTCTGTAAAAATGAGCATTTTCCAGTTCTAACCTGTTTCAAATAGTTCATTGGCTATGAATCTATATGGTTAAAAATATTAACTGGCAGATTTCAGGTAATTAAAATATAAAATATCAACATTACATAGAGTTAAGAAAAACTATCCCTTGATTTATGGGTCTTTGCTGATATATTGAACAGTATTGCCCAATATATGATATGTATTGTAGTAATTATGTATTACAGGGTTGTATAGCTTTTTGAAACAGCAAAATGTAAAATGTGTATTTAAAGCCTTTGGTCACCTATTGGGAGTGATGTTAATTAAGATTTGTGAATTATTTTCTGCATGAAACCACAATCTTTACAATAACAATATATAGATTATGAACTTCTCAGAAAACGTAATGCCTGTGGGTGATATTTTGGTTGTTTAAGTACTGTCATTCTGGCAGAGCATTAATTTAGATTTTCATGCTCTAGTCAGCACCTTGGATGTCCTTAGAGTTTTACACTTGGATTAAAAATACATTGAATTCATCAAGCATATTGTTAGCAAAATGAACTTGAGACTTCCCTGTTGCAAACCCAGTTTTATGATTTTCTGACTCTAAATGACCTAAGAGAAAAACAGAAATGTTTGCAATTTTGCGGTATAAACCTTTTCTCCCTAGCCTTGTGCAGTTTTGAATTTCTGAAATAAACTCTGTGTAAATAGCTATTGGGCTGGTTTCAATATTGAAAATTGATCTTATTTCTTTTCCAAATATGTCAATAGCAAGGCCACCACTTCCTGGAAATCATTAAGCAGAGTAGATCAGATCTGCAGCTGGTTCAATTTCAGACACGGATATTTGAAACATTTCTAAATGCATCCAAAGAAAGTTCAAAGCTCACAAACCCAAGACCTGTGACCTGCACACACACAAAAAAATCCTAGCTACAAGCAGGAAAAGATCAGGATGCAAGAGAAATAAGGAGAATTTGCATCAAAGAAAATTCTATTGTGGTACAAAAGAAATAAATCTTATGTGTATGAAAATCATAAGCTTTAAGATTTGGAGAGAGTTGTGCAATTGACAATCAAATGGAGCTTAAAGGAAATTATGAGGTTTTACACTAAAGTCCTGAAATAAAGAAAGTAATATTTTACAGCAAAAAATTGCAAATGTCAAGATTAAATCATAAGACTTTGCACCATTGAGCCACTAGCTAGCTCTATAGCTTCTTCACTTCTTAACACAGGGAAAGACCAACTTTCATGGTCAATAAAACTTAAGAACTTTAGAAATACATTTAGCGATATAAATCATATATTTGTGACTTTTCCTCCTTCAACAGCTAATTATGGGAAAAAAAAGAATACCTGAACTACATGGCTGCTAACCTATTCTTGCATTTGTTTTCAGGCTCATTTTTAATCACTTTTGTTTGTTCCAAGGAAATTGTACTAATTTCTCAATTTAAAAAGAGGTGGCTACTATAAATTAAGAGAACAGGGTGGTTTTTTGTCCTACTGCAGTAATGAGATCTTGAGTAGATATACCTTGGAATAAGCAAGCCAAACCAGATTCAGAAGTGGAAAATCCAGAGCTCAAATGCCTAAACTGCTTCCTCCAGTCCAAAGCTGGACAGGTGGCGACCCAGATTGAATCAGTAGTTGTGGGAATGATTTGATTCACAAACAGGGTTATAAAATTTTATATGGAGATGCCAGTGAAAGTCACAAGATCGTAGGGAAAAGACCTTATTCACATAAATTACCTGAATGGCTATGAAGCATAAAGAAAATAAATTGAACAATATTGCCCGTACTTAGCTTACAGGCATATGGTACGTATCTTCACATGATATACATGATAACAATGGGCATATTTGTGAATCCATAGAATAATATTGATACATACCCCCTTAATAATTCAAAGAAGGAAGCAGTTGTCTGTTCTGAGGCTTATGAATTCACACATATAGATTATGAATTTTACTGCATAAAGAAGGCATTTTTAGATCGGAATCTTGTCTGTCTTTCCTCATGAAGTATCAGCTGGTCATATAGAGTATGTTACCTTTCCTTACAAGCCTTACTTCTTTTTTACAGATACAATCACACATACATGTTGGGCATGTTTGTGCAGAATTAATTTTGGTGAATATTGGGGCATTCGAAGGGGCATATGAATTTCTGGAGGGGGAGCCTCTGCTGGTACTTGGCAGTACAGCGCACATGGTTCACATCTGGCATGAAAACAATTTTTTTTTATGGCTAGCTCCACACCTGTACCATATGTAAATACATATAACAGCAAAATATTTCCAGCCCTGTCTACCCAGCTGATGCATTGATCTCAGTGGATACTGAGATATAAACTTCAATTTGGCCCCCAGTCACTTAGTGGACACTGCCACCAGCAGCTCTGACACCGGGTTATTTGTTGTTGCTGTTTGCTGTCCCTGTTTGCACATTAATCCAGTGACAATTAGGTGTCAGCAAGCGTTGTTTCTGCTCGCTGATAGCCTTGGGCTCTGCGCTTGAAGCCCTAATCAGGAGTGTAAACTCTGCTATATTTCAATTTGGAGAAGCGCTCTTCCGCTAAGAGGCCCCTGGCACTGCGATAAATAAAACGCCTATTTACTCTATTGCCACACTTAGACATCTAATGCACTTACTACCGGCCCCCTAATCATGGCCCACAGTTAAATCCGCCTATAAATCACTCCATTCTCATCCTGCAGATTAGTGAAGCCATTTTCCCCAAACCCCACAATGAGCACTGTTTCCTTTTCTTGTTAGTCAAAAGCGAGATGATTTTTATTAGGTTAAAGACAAGCTCACAGATGGTAAATCGTGTGGAGGAAAATAAGATGAAGAGTCCTGTGGCCTAGTGGGGATGGCAGGTGGGACAGGGCGGGCCATGACTCTGGTAGGCATCATCCCACCCTAGTGCATCACGTCCCCAGTAGTGCATCTTCCCAAGCTCCAGACCCGGGTGACATCTCTCCAGACACTGCACAAAAAGGCAGCTGCCCACAGGTGTGACAAATGTGTATGGCTTCAGCAGCCATCAGTGCAGGCAGTGGGGAAAAGGCGTGTGTGGGGTGCCTTTCCATTTTGTATCACCCACTGCTGGGTTTATCTGCAGAGGTTTCTGGATGTGCATAAATGGGGCTGGCACAGAATAAGATCTGGAGAAACAAGCACATGCCATCGATACAGTCCCACCAGGAACAGTCCAACTTTATCCTCCACAGCACTGCTATGCACAGTGGGAGCAAATGCACGCTGATGCAGAGCATTCAATACAAACAGCTTGGATCTCCTTAAAAACAGGACCGCCTCTCAAACCTTCTTTATATACCTTCGTTTAAGTAGCACTACCTTGTGTACAGCTGTTTTAGCATAGCCAGGCACCTAAGGTAAATGTAATGCATAATACATTTTGCATTTATTTTTCAGTGGCTGCTAAGAAAGAGATTCTGGGTTTTTAAAAATAGGTTCTTTATTCTCAACCATTCACTGAATATTTCTGTGAACAATTTCCAGTCTTATTCAGATGAAATTTGTTGCAAATATCTGATATTCTAAATTCTACCTGGGTTAATTGGTTGCAGAGGTCACACACTTGTCTGCATATCTTTGATTGAAGGCACACTGTGCTGAGATATCAGATTTTCTGTGCAATAACTATAATAAATTCAAAATTCATTATCCGTAAATATTCTGTGACATTTGCTCTAAATTTTGGCACAAGGTTCTGATAGCAGACCTCTGTGTTAGGAGGATCAAAGAAAGCAAGCAAAACAGAGAAGCAAAGCACAGCCTGATCAAAAACCTCCAAGCAAATCAAAGAAACCATCAGGGGATGCTTTTATTTTTCCAGCATTAGTCTGCTACCCTTGATATGTGGCAGAACAGTCCCTTTTCTGGGTAGGGAAGCTTTCACATATACATGTTCATGCAAAAGCCATCCAGAGGGATGGCAGAGATTTATATCACCCACGGAACACGATTTACCTCCTACGTGGACATGCACCCATATGTGCCGTTGAGGGGGCAGCGGCAGCTGTCATCGTGTGGAGGCCCACACCACCACAGGCTCTGCAAATTGACCCTCCAGCACTAAGTCCCTGCTCCATCTCAGCATCCACAGGGATAAGATTCAGCCTCTTTTCTCAGCCTCCTCTCCCTGCTTGTTACTTTTCAGGTTCTAAACAGGATGGATTGCAGTGAAGAGCTCCCTGTAATCTCTCTTTAACCATTTCCATATGACAACTGCTTTGGATCCCCACAGCCGAATGAAAAGGCCAGAAGCCTTGGCTCTGTTGGGGGGGTGGGTGCCCCTGGGGAAACATATGTAAACAAAGCCCAGCTCTGTAGCCTTTTGCACCTCTCTCTCTTTTCCCATTCTTGCTTGGATCTCAGGTGGAATTAAAGGGATTAAACTGAGCGTAAATGAGGCGAGTGTGTAAAATGACTCCTTTCTGAACCAAACGGCATGTTCCGTGCTGAGGAAATGAGATGCCCATTTAAATCTCATCCATCCACCGCCTGTGGCCACCACCATGTACCTGCCTACTTAGCCCAAGGGTTAATTAATTGAGGCTTCAATGCACTATTGCAAGAGTATTATTGCATTTGATACTCTACATCTGTGATTTAAAACTCTTTCAGTCCCTTGTCAGCAAGGGAGGGTTTTAACTAGGAAATTAGCATTCAGATAAGGGTACGCTCTATTTGCTTCTGAAAGGAAGGAAATATTAAGGATGCTGGCGCACAAACCAAGCTGTAATATCCTGTCCCATCCTAGAAAGGGCTCTTGGGCCCCGCTTCCCAAGGGGACACTGTGTACAAGGGGACTAGAACATAGAAAAAAGGAATTACAATTTTCGGTGGAAATATCATAAAGTAGAAAACAGACAACAAATTGTGGTTTATTTTTTAGAAACTTCTCCTTATTCCATGATAATTATATGTTTCCTCTCTTGACACCTGGCTTATTTTAAATATCCAATCACCCAACCAGCCTATTTCAGTCTTCTCATGGAGTTCAAATATTAATATCATCATCTAGTTAGGAAGATTTTAATAATAACTTTTATTTTCTCTAAATAAGCAGAAAAATAATAATTCCTTGCCTTCACATAATGTTCTTGCATTATAGTCAATCGCATGTGTGTATAATCCCCAACCATTAAAATGAAACAAACATTTTCCAGCAATAAAACACAGTTGTTTGGGATATGAAGTGACAAAGGAAGTATCCAACTGAAACAGCAGGAAGAACTGAAGGTAGAAAGAATGCATTTTGCCCAACTTTGAGTCTAGCTACCAAACCTCAAAACTGAGAGAAAAATGGAAGCCATACATGAGCTACAGTGATTTACACAGTAGGTCACCTTACTGCAAATTTCTCACTGCTTAGTTCACATGGCACTTCATTCCTGCCTCTTTTGGAAAGGGCCACTTGCACAAGAAGAATTTCAGAAATAGGACCTAATGGGTTTAATCTAGAACCATGCCAAAATTGCAGCATTCTCCTTCTCTGCTCTTCAGTCCAGAGATAAAAACCTAAGAATGAGTTTGGCCAGGTAAGAGGTCTGGAGTGAGATGGACTGCCATAACTACCCATGCCAAGGGGTTGTCCATAAGGCATTGTGCCTTGGGAAGATGGAGTTACATGACTCAGCAGGATGCCCCACCAAATAACTGCTATTGCCATTTGCTGATGTTGCAATGATTGATCTATTTTGAAGAGTGCATTCCGTCTCCAGGATGTCACACCATTTTGTTGAAAATAAAGGTCACAACTATGCCCTCTTCTTCCACGCTCCTTGGGGAATCGATGTGGCTGTGCAAGGTTCAGTGTGCCTGCGCTGGCTGTCACTGGAGCATGTCACAGGATGAAGCACAGCAGCTGTGTGTCCGAGCACAGCAACAGTTGCACGGATATCTAAAACAGGAAGTGCAGATTAACTTGTCCAGTTGAAACTACAGGGGGAATTTAGGAAGACAGAATGCAATCAGCCAGGACACTGAGGTTAACACAGTTAATCTTGTGGAAAGTGCAATGGGACCTTTAATAACTGCAACTGGTCAAGGCCTCAGTTTTACGTCTCATCCCAAAGATGGCACTTCCCAGTGTTTGGTGGTGCTCTTGTGGCTGGAAGAGGGGAATAGTGCCACCTACTGCAACAGCATCATCTCTCATAACACCTGGGCTTACCTGAACAGTGTCACCAGCATCCTGGATTGTCTGAAAAAAAAAGTGCTAATTAGAGTTTTTACTGGTTTTCATTTATAGGTGGTTTGTTCTTCCTTAGGACCCCTTTCGTCTATTAGCTATGACGTCTGACCTTGGCAAGCAGAGTTGTTAGTTGGGGGATGGCCAAGCACTGTCCCTGAGGGCTAATGTATTATCCCACCAGGCATGGGGATGGGAGCAACTGGTGCTCTTTTTGACCAAGTCCTGTCACTTTTCTTTGAGCTTCTTGACAGACAGCTCTTGAGTACTTCACAGGGCTAATTGTCATCGACTTAAGAAGCGTGTTAGATGTTTGCACAAAGGTTTTTATCCTTTCAACAATTAATCTTTGAACTACAGAGCTTAATAAGGCACTATGAACTTCACTGTGGTATTTTAACAAAGCACTGAGACTGATGTATGCAGTTCAGGTTTATGAACAATGACACAGGACTTTATTTAGCAGGAGGCAATCTATCCAGTGTAAATCAAATATCTCTAAGCCAGCCTCAGAACAGTGGTGGGCATAAATCAATGTGTTGTCAAGCAGGCCATATCTAGTCTTTAAGACATATGTCTGTTCTGTATCTTTCTTTGATCCGTGGGGCATACACACAGTTTTACTACAAAGAGCATTTCATGAGCCCAGGTTTCTTCATAATCACTGTATTCCTGGAATAGCTCTTTAAAGTAGGACTACCTTTAAAAGTCTGTAAATACATGCATATTTTCTGCTACCCACTGGTAGTTTTGATATTCTACTCACACTGCACAAATGTTTTGATATGAGGCATACTGAAGAAGGCTTAAAAGCAACAGGAACATTGTATATTTACTCTCCTAAGATGCAAAGAAGATACAAGCTCCTGGGTGTGCACTATATAGTTGTTGTAGAGGTTAAAAAGAAGACATCGTGATTAAAACCAGAGATGTGATTCCAAAAATGAGAACTAAGGCTTGGTCCCACAAGAGCTTAAATATGCTCTCAATTCTGACAGAAAACCAGAGGGCCTTGAGGAAGTTCATGTTATAAGTTTGCATGTTTATATAGGGTGTGAACAACAGAGAAGAAACTAAAATATGTTACTGAATGCAGGTTTACATCCTGTGAGGTTAATCAAGCAGAGGGCAGAGAGGAAAGTACCTAATACTCCAGAGATGAAATGGTTTCATGAGAGCCACACCCCTGAAGTTGCCTTTTTAGAAAGTGTAATAGGACTTTTTCAGTTTCATAAAGTATCTTGATAACTGGAAAGTGCCAGTTAATGGTACAATGTTCCAACTATGAATTTTACAAAGATTAATCTACCCCTTTAGGATCCAAAGGAGCCAATCAAAAGCTGCCCAGTCTTCGATGTTTTACAGTCTCTGTGGGCAAAAAGCTCAGCTGAAACTACCATTCAACATCCTAAACTGTCATCTTCATCTTCTTCTAGCATAAAAATACATATTTTTCCCCATAATAAAGATTTTTTATAATAGCAATAAAGTAACTCTAGAGAACATGGTTGTCTTGAGATAGCTTAACTGTGTGTGATACCTCATAACACCCTGGGGACCCAGCCACCTCATAATAATCTCTTTCTTTACCATGCCTTGCTTAATTAGGGAGTGAAGCCAAAAGGTCAATGCAGGATAAAAATGTAAATCTTGAAGTTTTCTTGTGGACCCTAACTCCATATCATAAAATATATATAGTGTGCTCATCACAAAGCTTAGTGCATTAGCAGATAGAAAGTGTAATGTTTTATGTTCTCAACATTTTAGTGTTTTAGTGAGACAACAAATAAAAGCCTTATGCTCCTTGGTATAAAATTATGTCTTTCTTCTGCGACAGATAATTAATAAGTTATTAATTTATTCTCTATGTACGAAATCTTCTTTAGCCTTGTACTTGTCTTTTACAAATATGACATATGATAAATATAATAGTTTTATAGTATTTGGGTGTACCCAAGATTTCCTTTATTTTACTTGCATATACCAAACTGTGCATGCCACTCTGGAGACCCACAATATGGTATACTACGATCTTCTTATTCCAGTTCTCCAGTGAAAGCAAACATAATTTCATTTCCAGATCTTGTTACTACATTTGAGTATTGATGTCATAATAAACAACATGCTTTGGCTATTTATCTTCTTGGTTCTTTCATTGTTTGTTGTTCTCCTTTCCAGTTGCCTCCTGATGATAAAAATACGCCTGCATTCAAACTGTATGTATTTCTGACACTGTTAAACATATATTTAAACTCCAGTCTCAGTTCTTAACCTGTTTTTATCATGAGTGATGGTTGCAAACCAGTAAATATTTATTTAGCTTTGGGTTACAGAGATTTCAGAATTCATTTATGGATTCAATAATCAATGTAACAGTGCAATTCTGTTAGAGATACAATTATGTGTATTTTCCCTTCTCTGATTCTAGGTAAATAAGTGGACAAGGCATACATCACCCTGACAGATGTTTGACTGGCTGATCTGGATTTAGATAAGATGGACAATTTAAGAAATGTGATAATTTTGCCCCTCAGATCTTAATTTCCCCTTGTCTTTAAAATAGCAACACTATTCTAACAAAGAATATTTGCTATCAGAATTGCAGGTACATGATTTTTCTGGATATTCCGTTATGAAGCATTTCTTATTTTCATTTTTTATAGCATCATTGCTGTGAGTGACACTCTGTCTGTACCAGAACCCAGAAGACTTCTCATTAGGCAGCATATTGAAATATGTAGCTGTTTTACAGATTGGCTCTAAAATAAGAGAATGTACTTTCCCTTTTGGTTCAGTTACCTATTAAGGAGTAAACAGCTACCTTTACAAATTTTATATAGGTTTTCCTGACAGAGCCAAAGGTAAATAAAGGTAGTACTCTGTCTGAATGTTAATATGCTTGTTTCATCTATTATTCAGATACATCTCTTACATAATACTTTCCATAATGAGTTGTGGTTGAGATGTTTGCACACCACTTTGGTATGAGTCAAAGAAGGCAGCTCAAGGATCTGCTTCCCAAGTACTGGTTGCCTTATGCTGTCCAGTCTAAGGTTCCTTCAGTTCAAGATCTTTGGATCCTTCAAAATCAGATTCCTATTTTTATCCACAAGCACAGTAGACTGCAACAACATAAGCACACCTAATGGACCTCAGCTCTGAACTGAAGGAGGACACATTCTGCTCCATCACCGTGTCTCCGTTTCCATTCTGAGTCTTCTCTAAATTGCTATACAGTGTGATAATAGTTTCTTACAGAGTGCGCAACTGCTGCACCAGAAACTGAAATGGTTCTTCAAATAGCTTGGAAGAGGCCACCACTCCTTGTTACCTGCTGCAGAGCAGGTAGCAGCAGAGAAGGCTAGCAGTTGCCTTCTGGAAGCCTGGAACCTCTCCAGACTCTCTGGAACTCTCCATTCAATCCACAGAATAATTCAGCCCTTTGCCTGCAGTTTTAACACTGAAAAAAATTTAGAGTGTATATCGTGTACCTTCCATTCTGCTGGGTTTGTGTTCTGATGTGCTGACATTATCTATAATTAAAAGAAGGTAGAAGAGAGCTGGAAGGAAGATTTTTTTTTTCTTTTCTCCAAACAGAAAAGACAGTAATGGTGCTGGAAAAGTAAAGCATCTAAAAATTTAGCACAAAGCTCCTCAAGACACTTTGAACACATACACGCCTCCACAGCCACTCACCCACTCATTCACACCCATATGCACTTTTTGAAGTGATCTTTTAATAAGGTGTAAACGTTCACCTGGATTTCAGCTCAGGGCAAACTGTTCCAGAAGTTGACAGGATGTTGGACCATTAAATTATTTTCCTGTCATTTTATCCTCATCTCTTTTTTTAGAAAGAACAAATACTTCCAATAACATTGTTAAGAAGGAAAAAATGAAAGAATAATGCCACATCAACACCAACATCCCTCTTCCTGCACTCTGTTTTCTGCTGTTAAAAAACGGTTTCCATTATGCTTTCTAAGTGGATGAAAATGTAACAGAAGTTGTTTCTTGTGCATTTTTTGCTTACTATACAAGATGAAGGAAGCCTGGAATATTAGAACAATACTGATACAAGGAGGGTTATGACAGCATTTACCCTAATGGTAGACTTTACATTTTTGGTACCTGTTGACATGATGGCCCATCTGTGCCTCAAGTTTGCCCTACTGTCCCTCAAGATGAGCAAAATTGAGTAGTCCTAATGATTCAATGCATCTCCAAAAGAGAACAACACTCTGGCACTGCTGTATTTGTTCTCTCCTTTTCAAGGAACACACCTTTGGATTCACACTGTTTTCTTCACAACCCAAAGTATAAAGCCCATCATTTAGGTCCTGCAACATGACTGGCCATATTCCTAACTCCAGTCATCACTGGCTTGTTAAACATTGTTTTTCAGAAGTTATTTTCTATTCGTTGTAGCTAAGAAATTATGACTAATTCTGTTAATTGCTATTACTTTACTGTGTAGCTAAGAAATTAGGATTCCAGTTGCATTTCATGGATGATGGGAATGGTTTCTCTTGGCTAATTAAAATCCTTTTTTGTAATGCAGAGCAGAAGACGCAAAAAGGCCTCGGATTTGATTTGAAGGCCACTGATTTCTTGTGTGAGGATCTGATAGGGAGCTGTTTTATGTTTAGTAACATATTCATCATGTCGAGGAGATGAATTGTGTAAAACTTGCTTAAAAAACCTGTGCACACTCTGGGGTACCTATGTGTATGAGGACAAAGAGCTGAAAGAAAGTGAAAATATCCTATTAAAACTCATTTAAGAACAGCTTTAGCATTGGTGAAGTGTAGGGCCTCATTAAAGCCACCATTCCTAGAATCCCGGCAAAACACTTTGCACAATTCAACTGTTGTTTCTACAACTAATTATTTTTATTTTCTAATATATGCCTTGTGCCATGAGCAAAGAGCAGATTTTTCCCCCATTCCATTTAGTACATCTTCAAATGCTTACAATAAAGGTGAGTGCGTTTTACTGCTCTTTGGCTTCAGCTATTTTTGTTCTATAACAAAACCAATTAGACTGGTGTAGTCTGAATTTTTTTCCCCTCATTTCCAGCTGCTGAACCTGGATCTCTCTCAAAAGTACTTTCTTCCTTAGCCACAATATTTTTTTAATGTCATCATCTACTGATTGTTGTTTGGTTTAAATAGAAGAGATGAGAAAGCCATGGAACAGGCAGCTTCAGAACAAAAATTGGAACATGAAGAGACACTTCAAGTCTTTGCTTTTCTACTGATGAGGCAATCTCTATTTATGAAAAATAAATTAATTCCCTGCTTATGTTTGCTGTTTTCCTAGTTATATGCATTTTCACCATTAATTAATGGAGAGATGAGAGACAGCAGAACAACAAGCCCTATGCAATATGAATGGATGCTTGGGCTGACTGAATAGCTATTCTCCTTCAAGCATTGTTTTAGGTGGTGGCTGCATCAAGGATAAGACTCTTTCTCCCCTTTTGTGGTGCATCCTGAGAAGCCGCTAGAGACCTAGCCATGCATCTGAATAAAAGATAGGAATCTTACCAACAGGCAAAAAGGCCAAACATTAGTATGGCAGATAATATAATGTTCTGTATGGAAAAAGACAACCACTCCTTGGTTTGCTTATTAAAAAAAAAAAATCTCTACAAAGACTGTGGGAGAGAGGAAAGTTCTTTCTAGCTGTCCAGCTCCAGCGCATGTTTAGTGCAAACAGATATGTTTGACTACTGGCCTATCTTGAAATTCTTTCTCTGTAGGGCTTTTGTCTAGTTTAGATGTCAAAGTGTAAACAATGTCTTTTTCTTATGTTAAAATAGTAAGGAACCAGAGGGAGGGCACCTAATCTTTTACCACCTGTGTCTGTGTTGCATGCAAGTCACTTGCTTCAGTATTAAACTATTTTTGGTAGGTACCAAGCAAACTTCTTCCCTTTGTTTAAGATCTGGCTAAAAGGAGTAAGAAGCTACAGCATCTTCAGATTTCCTGAGAAAACAGCATGCAATAACTGGAGAAGGGAAGATCTTCCATATTGCTATATTCATGCTTTACATGCTAAAGTCCTGTTATGTTTTGAAAAAAGTTCCACATAATGCCTAACACACAACACATCCTTAGGAATGACAAGAATATATCTAAAAACCTAATATTAACAACCATTACAATCTATCCTAGCAGTGAAATGAAGTACAAGCAGCTAGAGATAGTTCCTTAAAATTGTGAGACTCCTTTAATCCACATAAGCTTGTCACAGAGCTATGTAATAAAGCTAAGTCATGTGAATTTGTAGTTAAAAGATGAACCAATTAGAGACTGAATAATTTGTGATATAACTGATAATAGGTCAAAGCAAGGTTATTGCAGGAAATGGACTTGACTTTGGAAAGAACATTGGATATTTGCAGGGCTAGCAAAAACAGCTTCTCAAATTAAAGTGTTAGTAAGCAGTGAAAGAGCAGAAGTGCATCTCATTAAAAACAAATATCAGGGTATATTAAGGTATACAATCAGAATCAAGGACTACAGTCAATGAAACAAAACCAATACAATGAGGAGGGCAACATTCCATGTATGATTTGAAAGAAATCATGTTTAGTTTTCATTCCAATGTAGACTCTTCTTTTTAAAAGGAAAGATGTTTATCTATGTTTGGTTTTTAAATAATGCAAACACCTAGAAGAAACAGGCCAAAATTGTGGCTCACTTATTCTCAAAACATGCACAATACCAAAGATATGACAAAGAAAATCATATCAAATTATCTACAGCACAGTAAGAGCAATCTCTGCTGCTGGGCTTCCAGATGAAGTCTTCCTCATGACAAGACTGTGTTGACAAGTCTATCTCCGGTTTACTTCTCAAGAATTAAATGGCAAGGCACCTGGATGAGTTTGACAAGAGATATATGTATACACCAAAAAATGGACCTTCACCTTCTTACAGAGACTGTTGCTTTGCATTCTGTTGAAAAACCCACCATGCCTACCCCTGGCTGAACATTTTACACGCAGGTCCAGATAACCACACCACTCCTGCTCATGTAACAGGGAGGTACAATGTAAAAGGAAGCAGTATAACATGTATGAGGCCTGATAGTTTATATTGAAAATTCCACAAAATCATTAAAATCCCCCTTAAATATAGACATATACATCCAAATATGTCAAAGCCACACTTCTTATCTTGACTGTAAATAAAAATGGAGAAACCATCTTTTCTCACCCCTAGGGCTGTGAGAAATATGTTTTCATATGGGAAATACAGAGACTATGACATATGTCACAAAAATCTAAATAACACATACTATTTTTCTTCTGATTTGTCTAGTGACCACTTTGAAAATTTTTCTAGTTTTTCCATCATTCCTAAAGCTGCCTATTTCTTTGCTGTGTTTGGATTCTGTGCTACAATGATATCACCTTGGAATTCCTGTGAAAACATAAAGAAAACATATGAATTTAGAGTGGGTGTGCAGGTGCAGGAGAAGAAGCAAGAGCTTTCCAGCCAAACTTTATTGGGTTTGCGTGGCAAGCTTTTGGTAGTGCAGGGTTACTTGGGTGGCTTCTATGAGAAACTGCCAGAGGCTTCCCCCATGTCCAAAAGAGCCAGAGCCAGCTGGGTCTAGGATGGAAGTGGGTAAAAACCTGCCCAAGAGAAACTGCAGCCCCAGAGAGGAGTGAGATTATGTGAGAGGAACTACTCTGCAGACACAAAGTCAGAGAAGGAGGATCAGGAGATTATCCAGGCACCAAAGCTGAGATTTCCCCACAGCCCCTGGTGCAGATCATGGAGAGGCAGATGTGTCCCTGCAGCCCATGGAGGACCATGGTGGAGCAGAGATCCACCTGCAGCCCCTGGAAGACCTCAGGTAGGCTTCTGAGGCAGGTCAATGTCTTCAAAGGAGATTGTGACCCCATTGGAAGCCTACACTGGAGCAGGTTTGCTAGCAGAATTTGTGATTTCATGGGCACCCACACTGGAGCAGACTATTCCTGAAGAATTCTATCCCATGGAAGGGACCTGCACTTAATGTTAATGAAGAACTGCAGAACATGGGAAGGACCTACACTGGAGAAGTATGTGAAGGAGCATCTCCCATGGGAGTCATCCAACACTGGAGTAGGGGAAGAGTGAGAAGAGAAAGAAGTGACTAAGTGTGTTAAACTCACCACAGCCCCCATTTCGCAGTCCCCTATGCTGCTGCTGGGAGGAGGAAGAGAAAAAAGGCAATGAAGATGAACCCAGAAGAATGGGGGGTGGTGGAAGCTTTTTTTAAGATTTGGTTTTATTTTTTATTGTGTCATTATCCTACTCTGATTTGCTTAGCAATAAATTAATTTCCCTATCAAACCAGTTTTCCCCATGACAGTGGGTGATCTCTCCCTGTCCTTATCTCAACCCATGAGCCTTTTGTTATATTTTGTATCATCTGCCAGATGAGGAGGGGAGTGACAGAGCTGCTTTGTGGAAAGGTGGTATCAACTCACTACACAAACCCATTAATTACTTGCAGATGAAATGAAGAACCAAAGGGAAAGAAACTTTCACTTTACAGCAACTTTCACTTCAAAGTATGTGAAGAGAAAAGAAAAGACAAATTTTTGATTAATACAACCATACCATCCCCTTAAAAGGTGAACCGAGGCATTGCAGCACACCACCAGTCTCACCTGTGCTCACTGTAGTTTTTACTTTCAGGTGCAGGGAAGAAGCCAAACAGTGAGGATGTTGGAAGCATTGCAGTGGCAATAGTTTTGTCTTTCCCTTTCCTTTGTGTTCTGCAAGTTGGTCCAAGGAGTTGCTTTCAGAAGTGGAGCAGTGAAGTGAGACTTTCTGGAAAACTCTGCTTACAGCCATTAGGACTCCAGAAGGGAAAAAAAAATGGTAAGAAAAGATGGATGAATGTGCTCTAAATATTATGAAATTGAAGGCAAGGATGAAGTCCTTGAGGAAAATACTCTGTTAAAAACCAGCAACTTTTAACGGTCACTGGAAATTCAGCCAGAAAATTTCTTCATGTTTAAAAAGAAGTATTTTGAAAAAGGCAATGTAAGTGATGCTATCTACCCGATTCTTTAAAAAAAAGAACAGATTTTTACTTATTTTTTTCCATCAAACATGTCAAATGGAGAGCTTGGTAAATAAACTGCAACATTTTGAATGGAAAAATGCACAGAAAAGCTGAAGCAATCAAAATGGAGCAGAGATCCAAGCAATGAAGAACTGCTTCGATCATAGGGCTCTGAGAAAGAAAGGTAGCTCAGATTTGCTATCAAGAGAGATATGATGGAATGCAGCAAGAGTAAATAGGTGAATTAAGAAATTTAGCAGTAGAGACAGTGTTACATTACTTTTTAATTGTAGAAAGATTTTATGCCTCCTGAGAAATGCATATCTCTGACAAGCAAAATAGGCAGATATTTTGCTTCAGGGAACCAGTGCAGAATATGTTCCTTCTCTGGAAAGGCAGGAGCCAGCAGCACTTAGTGGTACAAAAACCAGTCAGTGTGATGTGTATTACTTAGTAG
Source organism: Molothrus ater (assembly GCF_012460135.2). Classification (NCBI taxonomy): domain Eukaryota; kingdom Metazoa; phylum Chordata; class Aves; order Passeriformes; family Icteridae; genus Molothrus; species Molothrus ater. The sequence goes on along the minus strand of NC_050511.2, from coordinate 23,347,524 downwards.
CAATAATCTGAGCATTGGAAAGCATGTAATCTTAATTCATAATTTATGCAACTCCACATCTTCATAATTATGTGTTTGACCACTTCACAGACCAAAGAAAAAAAAGGCAGACACCTGACCAGGAGAGGAGAGCTCAGAAAATAGCAAAACAGAAGGCAACTGAACAAACTTTTTTTTGTTCCCTAGTGATATAGTCCCAGTATATAAACTTAATCAAGGAGTTTGTAGGATGAAAGATCAACTAGATTTGAAATATTCCTTACACATTCACAGGGAAAAAAAAAAAAGGACTGGAAATTATCTTGTCTGTGTCCTAAAGCTGTACTCTATGTCATACTGAGAGATTCTTTATTTAACTTGTAATGATTTCTAGTTCTGGAACTTCCACAACCTCTCCAGCCAGCCTGTTCTGTGACTGCACTGTCCCCAGTGTCAGATAATTTTCCTGTGCCTAAACCTAGCCTTGCTACTTTACTTTCTATTCATCATGAACATGGGGAACACACTATTCTATGATCTTCCCAAGGGTCTTTTAGGCATTGCAATAACAGTTTGCATGTTACCTAAAGGCTGTTACACTATCCTCAACAAAGGAGTGGTAAAACCTATGTATCACAAAGCTGTTTACACAGGAAAAATTATATCTTCCCTGAAGAATAAAGTGTACAAGCCTGGTGAGTTAAAAAATTACATATTGATTATGAAATTGTCCTCTTGCTCATGGTGCATGTTTGTATGTGCACAGATCTGCTCTGCAGATGACAAATCCAGACCTGTCCTTTGGATGTCATCTACAGAATTTATAGGTTGCATTGCCAAAAATAAAATCTACCTCTGACTTATTCAAATCCAAAGAAAACAAATTATGGACAACTTCTGATCTCCACTGAATTCATAGGAGGGCTAAGCAATAAAGCAGAATATGGACAGCTCTTTGACAACTCAAGTTGTTAGAAATGCAGGAGCCACAATCTCACCTCAAGCAGATAAATTCTGCTTGAGATAATGACATTCCAGCCCAAGCTTGCAATCAGATGACTGTTGCTATCTGCAAGCCACTGGGTACAGCTGGATATAGGCATATCCATCTCATTTGTTTCAGCTTTTGTGTGTCCAACTGAAGATGGGCCAAGGATTTGCTCCTCAGTGGACCATGAATTGAACTGAGAAAATCCGGTGCTGTCTATAGTTTTCAGTAATGTATGATGCATTTAAAATTACTCATTATTTCTGAAAATGTACCCCATAAACCTTTTCTACTGTTCTCCATTTGTAAGTTCTACTTCCTGGTGTCAGATTAGATGTGTATCTGTCACATCTTCCAAATTACTTTAAAAATGGACTTAGTTTTAAAAGCAAGACAGTAACCAATTCCTCCGGGATTTAGTGTTTTTCTTAACTTGTTTCTGTTGCCCCTGATATGTACATAGTGCAAGATGCTCTTTTAGGATGGCTGCCACATAAAATTTTTCTCCATTAATTTTCAAGATGGTAACATTTTGGTTTCTAGAACACAATTTTTGATATATCAGTTTTGAAAATTTTCTGCTTTTTTCTGGGTGAACTACTTGTCCCCATACTTGGTTTGGATCTTGCTTGTGGCTGTGACCCAGGAAGAGGGTACTTGACTTGCCATAACACCATAGTTGGCTTTAATTTCAATGTTTTCAGCAAAGTCTTACACAGTCAGTTCTGGATGTATTTCTGGTGAAGAAAGACTGGTCTTTGGGTGTTTGCCAATGGAAACAATGGCAAAGCCTTTTTTTATTATTTTTTTATTTGGGCTGAAAGCAGCCTGATAAAATGCAGTTTCTGCAGTTTGTTGAACTATTAAACTAAGCAGAAATTATTAATCATTTAAAACAAGAGAACTTACAGGTTTCTTCTCTTGGTCTCACTCAACTTTAATTGCCCTCTTTGAATGAATGCCCAAAGAAAATTATTATTTATATCACAGCAGCACCTAGAGGTTCCTACTGAAATCAGAGTGCTCTGCACAAAGAACAGAAAAGTGAAACTCAACCTGTATTCTGCAATCCAAGCTGGTCAGCAAAAGAAAGAAGAGCTGGGGAAGCAGTAGGAGCCAAGACAAAGAATGCATCTATGCTCACAAAGATCCTCATACTGAGATGCACCTTCAGCACCTAAGTGGCAACCCAAATATTTCACCATCGTGCTCCCAGAGATCATAGCCAAAACCAGATGGATACCACAATTGCACTTATTCCAGGACCCAAGCTTCAGGGAGCAGAGTGCTGGGGTAATCCCCACAGGCACCAGTGGAAGAAAAGCACCCTTTAGGGCAAAAACATCCAAGGCCAGCCATATCTACACCACAGTAGGATTTCTGAGTCTAGAGCAGTGCTGGGAGGAGTGTGAGGAATAACATCATGAGGAAGCAGTGGTTTTGCTTATCAAAACGTTTTGTAACAGCTCTGCTTCTACTATGTAGTTTTGGAACTAACTAATGATTTAGGAATGACAAATGAAAAAACTCTGGGCTCACTTTCTCCAGCTCCTAGGGTTAAACAGGGCTTCAAAATGTCCCAGGGTTTGGAAATCACCCAGCAATGTACATTCATTTTTAACACCAGGCTTTAATTGGAGCTTTAGTGGAGAGAGCTTTAGTTTTGAGGTTGAACTACTGGTTGGAGAAGACAAGAGCAGACAAAGACAAGGGGTACCACGTACAACCTGCAAGCTGAATGTGTAACGAGAATGATTTGGAAATACTGCAAAGAGCAAACTGATCCTGGTGGTAGTGTCAATAGCCTCCCCTCTGAGCACTAATTATATTATTACAGAAACAGACTAACACAAAACTAAAGCACAAAAACATACATTTAAGATCTGGCCAGATGCCAGTGTGTTCAAGGTACATTCTTCATAGCAGCAGTATGATATTTTGTTGTTTGTTTTGCTGGACTGCTCAGGAGCACTAATGGTCAACTTGTGTTCTGCTGTGGTCCATGCATAAAAATACAGAGGGCAAACACACCAGCTGCCTCCAAAGAGATCACAAGGTACCTGCAAGGTAAAAGGGGTTCTGGCAGCCTAAGATGATGTACCCCAGTGAGATGGTCATCTGTCTCCACATATCCATGGTCTGACTGTTTTCAAAGCGCAGAACCTTGAAAAAAGGTTTTGAGGGAGACAGCATTACTCTAATGGTGTTTTCAGTAATATTGTCATTAAGGAGGCATATGGATTTTTTAGTCATTTCTCCTTTTGCCTGTAATCCTCTTACTTCATTCCTACTAGATGAAATGTTCCAAACCAAACATATTGCAATGTATTGTAGTGAAAGAGGTCGCTCAGACAAGCATAAATAGCTGCTTGTGAGAAAACAAGGACATTACAAATAATATATCAGCCCCTTGCTTGATGCTTCAAGTTTAAATAAATAGCATCTTCCATTTCCTGGATTGTAAATAGCAAGTATTTGGTAATGGTACTTAAGCAATTCACAAAACAGGGAGGAAGGGGAAGAACACTCTATATTTGGTGGGTCAGATGATGCTGGAGAATATGTTTGTGCATGTGAGGGGAATGGGGGAGGCATGGGGCCAGAGCCACATGGAGGGGATTTGTATGCAATGGGAATAAATCTGTGGAAACGTGTAAGTGGAGCTGCAGAAGGAAATCTGCAGCCGCCTGAGCCAGGCAGTTGAATGGCAGAGAGGATGGAGGCTATTTGAATACTGATGTGGCCCTCACTTTCTTCCATTTCCATTAATGACATGCTCATCAAGGGCAAACAATGGGACCGGCTGCCTGCGCCTGTCACACTGTGTGGGTGCTGGGAATGCCAGGCTGTCATCCCGGGGCTGCATTTAGAGACCTGCACGCTAATAAGAAGTGCTCTCTGCCGTCAATGCAGACAGGTGCTTCCGAGGCTGGGACATGCTCCATTCCCTTCCCCTGAAACCCTCCTCTCCCGGCCCCCTGACAGACACCATGAAATGCACAAATTAACAGCCCCATCATGTTGGGCTGCTGCTGCCTGTGGTGAAAGCAGAAAATCAAGTTGTCACCCAGGGTGCAGTGATAAAGCCACAGCCTCATTTCTCTGTTGGTGCCCTATAATAGCAAATGCCAGACAGCTGGATGGATTGGGAGGTTTTAGATTACGGTCCTGATGCACTTTGGCCACTGAATTAGCAGTTCCTGTTTTCATGCAGATTATTTGTGTGCAAAGCAAACATCTGGAGAAAGCAAAGGCTCTGGGATCAGATATTTGATGTTTCTTTCCCCTAATGAAGCAGAAATAAAAGAAATTCTACAGTGCCTTTGAAAAAAATTCATCTCCCCCGTCAATGAAAAAGGAAATCCTTCCTGGATTTGCCTTTAGAGACCTCCACAGCAAATGCTTAAGGCTATGTTTGCAAACGATTGTGTACAGACAAACTGAACAAGAATCTCAAACCTAGATGTGCGCTGAATTTTACAACAAAAGTGGTTGGATAAAAGTCACAGCAGATGTCTCTGGGAAGGAAAAGGAAGGGTGAACACTCAGAAGTAATTTTATTTCCATAGTGCAGCGTGCCCCTTTGCCAGCAGGTTCTTCCCACAGCCACCTACGACCCACTGCAACGAGAGGGTTGGGCCATTTTCACATGAGTGGCTCAGCCAGAGCTGAGAATTGACATCCACAGCTCAGAATCCAAAGTGGGGCCACAAACAGCCTGAAACTCCAATTGTCTCCTCACAAAGGCAGGTACCTGAACTTCCGAATAAAAAACAAATCCAAAATGGAAGCAAAGAGAGCCATTGACAAGGAAAGTGATGATGGACAGAAACTGGTCTCACAGACATTTGCCCCACAGCAGGCACTGCACCAGTGATAAGGAATAGAGGGGCCTGAGCCCTTCAGACTCCATGGAGTTTAATGACATAACGGCCTGAGAACTTCAACATAAAACAGGAAGAGCAACTAACGAAACTTACAACATAAAACCCCCCTCCTGTCATTTTTATAGTAATAGTAAAACACTTTATTGAATTTATGAGCTACATAATGACTATGAAGAATGTAACTTGAATTAGAACCAACTGAGAAGTATAATATCAACTATAAACCCTTTTCTATTACCCCATCTCTTTATCATCATCCTATCTGGCTCTTTTTAAACCAAGGAATATTGCTTTCTTCAAAATTTAGTCGGAGATCTATCTCTTAACTTCTCAATAAATCAAGAAAACCCCAAGCATCTGTAACAGACACAGAGCCAAAAAATCAAGGCATGGCCCAAGTACAGGTTTTATAGCTAGAGTTAGGATATTACTGAAAAACCAAAAAAAGCAAACAACATTTCTGTGAAGACTGTGCCAGGAAAGGCACGGAGGGACATCCTGAATCCTGAAGGTTTTGGTTGTGAAGCTGTGTAGTGAGGCATAGCACAGCATTATTAGGTGGTTCAGGCCCCAAAATGCAAGTCGTTAGCACAGACCTTTGAAACAAAAGCACAACCCCACAATTCAATCCCTCAGTAGTCTGGAAGTCCATTTAGGAGCAGAAGCATTAGCAGGACTTTGTAGCACCCTCTCCGGTGCTAAACCCCTTTCATACCCAGGGTTTGACATGAACGATAAAGTCTGAGTAAAGCTGGAGAATGCATTGAGGGGCTGTTTATATCGAGATCCATTATTTTTGCAGAGGAATTTGTAAATGAATGATTGCGGGGGAGGGAAATGTACGTAACACAGCTAAAGCAGAATGTTTTACTGTGTTTTCTGATTCCATTTTACTTCTTTAGTCTCTCTGGTCCCCAAGGATTTTTCTGAAGGGCCGATAAAATAAAATGGGTGAAACAAAGCCATAAGCCAGTTAAGTCTGAAAGACATGTCATCTCATCTAAAAAGAAGAAACGGACCATTTCCATGCCTAGGGCTGACAGCAACGCCTGAGCTAGCAATAGCACTATTCCATTTGATTTATAGAATAATGGGGTGACAAATGATGACAAAAATAAACTTTTACTGCACTGAACTGCTCCTTTATTTATGAAATTTGGCCAAGTAGTGAAATCTTTTATCTGCAAGTTGTAACATGGAGTGGAAACGAGCGATTATGGTGTGGTAATAGTAATCCAGTGATGGAGGCTGAGTCAGTCGGAAATGGATTGAGGTAAAATAACTACCGCACCATGATAAATGTGAACAGCGCTTTGCTGACAGATGATCTAACAGGTGTTCATAACAACTATATAAGAGGATTTATTTATGACTAGCCACAGCCGCAGCACTGTAAATCAACTCCAGCAGCTGCACACCACTGAAACCAAGTCCCTGATGGAGAAACAGTGCAAGAACCCAAAAGAACACAATTCACTCCAGAATCTTAATCATCAAATAACATGTTTTTTCGAGCAATTACACCACAGTGCAGAAATCAATATGACTTTCAATTACATGAAGCTGAGCCACCAACTAACTTTGCCCAAGCCCAGGCACTGGCAGAGGCCCACAGACCCATATGAAGCAGAACAGTTATTTTTGGACTCAGTATCAAAGAGGTGCCTTTCTTGTTTTCTGATAAAAGTAACCACTTTGGTGCTGTTCTAGCATGGCACTGACACACACAATGTAAGAGCAAAAGGAAAAGAATGGGAGTGCACTTTGCCTTTACCACAGTGTAGTCCTTCCTAGCTGTGTCAAATCCAAATGTCTGTAGGGCTGCACTCCAAACTGTATCAATGAACTTATTGGATCACCAAAATCAACCCCCATTCCCACCAAAACACTGCTGTCTCATAGAAAAGATTATAAGGTTTTTAAACCCAAATGGTCCTGCTGTTTTTCTTTAGGGGATATCTGCAGACATATAGAAAGACGGATGAGGGAGGAATTACTGGTACCAAGTGGGATGGGTTCCTGGTTTTTTGACAGTATTGAAAAAAGTGTCTAAAGAAATAACTGAACTGCTGTCTCTTTCTTCTCTTCTACCTCCTTCACAACTGATTCTTCAGAGTCACTCACTTTTCAAACTGGATTCAGTATGAGCTGGCATGCTGTGCACTGCTGGTGCATGCAGAGAGCAATTAGGTGCCTAAAAGTCCTTACATAAATATACAGAAAACAAAAATGAAAATTATAGGAGATTATAGATACTACAGGATCAAACTATTTCATGTGTTAAACACCATCTGCAAAGAGAGGGAAGTGCTCCACTGCAGCAAGGTATGCTGTTATATACAAACAATATCCTGGGCACCTTTTAGGAGATCAGAGGGTCTGCAGTGACCCAGGGCAGAGCCAGCTACCCCTTGTGGACCTGCAGCTGGGGTCTGCCAGGGTCTCCAAGAGTAGCAGCTGTCACAACAGCGAAGCCTCAGACAGGTATAGACTTCTCAGCCTAGAACTCCCCCCAGCAGCTGTGTTACAGAAGGAAAAGAGCTGATGCTGCCTCTCAAAAGGGTCCTGCCTTCCCCGCACCTCCCTTGCCTGCTGTGTTCCAGATGCTGGGCTTAGGGTGCTGCTGTGAGCCTAAGCTGGTGGGTGTCCCATGGTCCAAGACACGGCTGAAGCTCTGCAGGGTGAAGCTCAAGCACCCTCACCCTCCTACCATTTGCCGTGCCTGGCAGTCACTGCTGCCCTTCACCACCTCCTGACAAATGTCCAGAGCCCACCAGTGTTTTTACAGAATGGGAAGGTGTCCAGGACCCAAGTGAGCCAACAGCTCTTGCTCTTTCCTGAACATGAGGTGTGACTTGTCAACTGGTTTTGCAAGGCTTAGTCTAAAAGCTTCCCATCCAGGAGAAAAAACAGATTTGGGTTGAGCCAGAGGGGTATATGAAGGTGTGGGTGGCAACTGACAACTCATGTGCTCCATGAGATGGTGCTGAGGGCACCATCATCTTCTCTGAAAGCCATGACTGGGAAGGTGGCAGAGGAGGAGGGAAGTCACCAGGAGCAGGATGAGAGTAGGCCAAGACCTGGAGAAGACTGGAAAAGCAGTGGTGGAAGCCAGCAAAACTCAGTTTTGCCCTCTCTCCTATGCATGTATGATAGAAAAAAGGAGTTTAGAATAATACTACCTGTAAAGATCATAAAATCATAGGATGCTTTGTGTTGGAAGGGACCTTAAAGAACCACCTAGTTCTAATCCCCCTGCTAAGGGCAGGGATGTCCCTGCACTAACTACACTAGGCTGCTCAGGGCCCCATCCAATCTGTCCATTAACACTTCCAGGCATGGGGCATCCACAGCCTCTCTGGGCAATATGAAACTTGCCTCTGCGGCAATATAAATGTATATGCACCACAATGTACACAATTTAAGTGAATCGGGATTTGTGGCACTACAGTGACAGCAGGGGCTCAAGAGCTACCAGCCATTGAAGAGTAGGTCACCTTGCACATTTTGAGGCAAAACCAGTTACCTGAGCGACTGGAAATGCAGTGGGATTCATAATCTCTTGCTCTTCCAAATAGTTCACTGGACTGTACCAGCTGATAAAGACAGCAGAATTATTGCTTTTATCACAAAGGATCATGCACAAAGGCTCCTATCAGCAATCAAACCACATGTGAAACATAGCAAAGCATGGCTTCTGCACAAGGAAACACTTAATGTAAGTGTTAAACAAGGGTAAATTTTATGTCAAAACAAACAGAAATATGTGGAAGGGGAGAACAATAAACTTCCAGAAAAAGAAGGGAACAGAGTCCAATCCTCTCTTACTTGTTTCATGGCACACACGGAAAGTCAGATGAGGGCTTGGGACAATTTAACTTACCTGCATATTGCTTACCAGAAACCATGTTAGGGCATTTAAGTCCTAAGTTCAAATTAATTCAAGCATGTAAAATATTGTATGCAAAACCAGGCAGTTCAGTAATTGCATATTAAAAAAGAAAAATTAACACTACTTTTGGCGATGGACTTTTGCAAAGCAAAGTGTTCAAAAGGATTTCATCCTATCACCAAATATCAGTAATTAGCCCAAAGGCTCAGATGAAGGGAATTTAGAGACCTTGGGTTTTTGTATCCTATCTAATATGTATCTGTATATTTCTTTGCTGATGTACACCTGCAGTGGATGACCAGAACTTAAGTACATGTTTTGTTTAAAACACAGGGGAAGTAAAAGCAAATGCCTTCCTCAAATTTAAATATATTGCTTTGGAAATGTTGCGAAATGCTGCAAAATGTCACCTTGTTCCTGAGTTAGTAGAAAAGATCATCAGGAAAGCTCAATTTATCTTTTCTGCGTAATTCATTATTTCTTATACTGTATCATGTCCCAGTTCTAAAACCACTTTCATTATTTCCACTATCCTTTCACGTACTATTCTGTTTATATCTTCCATTATTTTGTCTCTAGCTTCAGACCCATTTTTATTTCTGCTATTTTTCTTTAGAAATTAATTATTAGAATTAAAGCAGGGTATGAAGGGAAAAAATACATTATCCTTTTATACAACATCATAAAATGTCAAAGAAAAATAAGCAGAAATATTACGTTATTTTTACTGTCATGCATCAAGCCCATGTTTATATTCTGCCATCAACAGTAACCAAACAATTTCTCCTTGCTATTCTTTCAAAATGGTTTATATTGGAGTAACCAATTTTGAAAGTTTAGTTGTTAAAAAAAATATAAAGAAACCCCTTACTCTTCACTAAGGAGAATATGTGTGTTTCTGTAGAAACAGCCAGGCAGGAAAGCAAAGGTAAACTATCAATCCCTCACTATGCAGAAACTTTCTTACCTGTTTGTCCTTGAAACTTTCTTACCTGTTTGTCCTTGCTCTTGCTGAATAATTCTTCAATTCAGAGTTGCCAGCTCTAATCTTATAGCTTGTAGTAGACGACAATAATTTTGTAGTCTTTTTGATGTTCAATACCTCCAGTATGATTAAAGTTAATAAAATTATACCCCAATGTCTCTTTATGGTAACATATGTGAGTTGGTAGTTGTAATTGTTTTTCCTGTTTCTGAATGTTCTGCTGTATTTCTGCATTTGAAACCTTGCTAATTTAAGTAAATAACCCTTACCTCCCACTCCTTAAACGAGACCTTGATGCAATTGCTAACCATCTTAGCAAAACCCACCTCAGCAGTCCTGCAGTACTATGCTTTAGCCTTGCTCTTGTGTCCCGAGCTGTGCGTGATGGTATGTTCCAAGTGTGCCCAGATTTGGATACCTGCTGAAGCCAGGTGGCTCTCAGTGTGCAGCTCCTGACTGATTAGCCTGCCCACACAGGTAAGAGCTGCTGCTACCTGATACAAGCCAATCACTCCAAAGAGAATTTTAGATTGCAATTTAGATTAGGCATCAACACTTAATATGCCCTACAAAGGATTAAAAGAATGGAAGAACTGAGTATAAATGATACATAGCCAAACTAAGAAACTATTGTTAACCACTGCTACTGGTTGAATTATGACTGAGTGCAACTTTCACTGTTAATGTAAGACAGGCACACATGCTTATGTTTAGATTCCTCAAGAGCTGAACTTTAATACATTCAGAAATACATGGCTATTTAAATACCAACCCTTAAATAAACTTTATCTCCAAATTACTACTTTGGGAAGGCAGCATGAACTTTCAAATCACAATATCATGCTGGCCTGACAGAATCACAAGAGGCAACACTGCCTTACCAGGGACTAAGATCCATAATGCTGCCAGAGGGTAGCCCATGTCAAGAACATGGACCATGGCCCACTGTTACTTTCTCAAGTGGGTACAAATGATACCACAAGCCTAAAAAAAAGCAATGTGAAGAGCTGTCCCTGAAGAATACCCATGAGCAGATGGAAAGCTGTGGGTAGGAGTCAGAGACTGAAGCAACAAAGGGAACCTTTGGCTGGGCTCTGCTACAGCCACCTGACCAAGGGGAGCCCATGGACCAAACCTTCCTGCTCCAGCACAGGAGGCATTGTGCCTGAGGGTCGTGGCCTGCAGGGGAACTCAGCCACCCCAGCAGCTGTTGGGAAAGTAGCTTGGAGGGCTGAGGCAATCGAGGAGACTCCTGGAATGTGTGGAGGATAACTTCCAGAGCCAGGTGACAGCCCTGCCAGAGGGAATGTGGTACAGGATCTGTTGGTCACCAGTGCAAGTGAGCTAACTGGACACCAGGACTGGAGGCAGCCTGGGCTGCAGGGAACATGCACTGCTGGAGTGTGCAGCCCTGAAGGATAGGGCTTGGGCAAGGAGTAAAAGTTCAGCTCTTGAACTTTAGGAAAGCAGACTTCCAGTCCTTTGGAAACCTAGTCTGTGGGATCCCCTGACAGACTGCCCTCAGGGACAAGGGAGTAGAAAAGAGCTGGCAGATCTTTAGGGAACTCTTGCACAGAGCATGAGAGCTGGAAATCCTCAGGAGCAAGAAATCAGCCAAGGGGGGCAAGTGACCGGCATGGCTCAGTAGGAATTTTCTGGTCAAAGTTAAGGGAAAGAAACCAGGACAGGTGACCTAGGAAGAGTTTAGAGATGAAGCACAGCTGTGTAGGGAGGCCGTGAGAAAGGCCAAGGCAACAAAACTGGAACTGAACCTGGCAAGGGACACAAAGAATAATGGGAAGGGCTTCTACAGGTACATTAACCAGGAAAAGAAGGTCAAAGAAGGGGTACCCTCTCTAATAAACAGCACTGGAAAACTGGAGAACTGGTAACAACAGAAATAGAGAAGGCTGAGGTTCTTAACAACTTTTGCCTTAGTCTTCAATGGGAAACTCTTCCCACACCTCTTGACTGGATGGATAAGAGGATGAGGACTGGGAGAGCCAGGTCCTTCCCACTGGAAGAGACGGTGAGTTTTGTGACCACCTGAGGAACCTGAATGTACCCAAGGAGATGCATCCCAGAGTCCTGAGGGAATTGGCTGCTGTAGTTGCATGGCTACAGGAAGGCAGGTCCTGTCTGACCAAGCAGTGGCTTTCTGTGATGGGTTGACTGCATCAGTGGGTAAGGGAAGGGTTACAGATAGCATTTTTCTGGACTTCAGTAAAGCCCTTGACACAGTCCCCCACAATATTCTCTCCAAACTGGAGAGAGGGATTTGATGGGTGAACTATTAGGTGGATTAGGAATTGGTTGGAAGGTCGCATCCAGAGGGTCATGGTCAATGGCTCAGTTCCAATGGACAAAGAGACAGGTGGTGTCCCTCAAGGACACTAAACCAGTGTGGTTTAGTATCTTCATTAATGACATAGACAGAAGGATGAAGCAATTTTGCAGATGACACTAAGCTGAATTCACTCGATACCATTCAGAGGCACATGGACAAGCTCTAGGAGAGGGCCCATGGGAATCTCATGAGGTTTAACAAGGTCATGTGCAAGGTGCTGCCCGTGGGTCAGAGCAGCCCTGGTACCAGCACAGGCTGGGGATGAACAGATCCCAGCAGCCCTGCCCAGAAGGAATTGGGGGTGCTGGTGGCTGAGGCTGGACATGACCCAGCCATGGGCACTCCCAGCCCAGAGAGCCACACGTGTCCTGGGCTGCATCCAGAGCAGGGTGGGCAGCAGGGCCAGGGAGGGGATTCTGCCCCTCTGCCCTGCCCTGCTGAGACCCCACCTGCAGGGCTGCATCAGCTCTGGGCTCCCAGCACAGGAAGGACAGGGACCTGCTGGAGGGAGTCCAGAGGAGGCCACAGAGATGATCAGAGGGATGAAGCAGAGGGAAAAGGCTGAGATATTTGGGATTGTCCAGTCTAGAAAAGAGAAGGCAAGACTATTTACAATGGCATGTAGACACAGGACAAGGGGGAATGGGTTTAAACTGAAAGAGAGTAGGTTTACATCTGATATTAGGAAGGAAATCTTTATTGTGAGCTTGGCGAAACACAGGTTGCCCAGCATAATTTTGGATGCCCCACCCCTGCAAGTGCTCAAAGCCATGTTCAACAGGGATCTGAACAACCTGGTCTAGTGAAATGTGTCCTATTCCATGGCAAGTGGGTTTGGAACTAGATGATCTTCAGGGTCCCCCTCCAACTCAAACCACTCTATGACCCGCCAAAGACTGGTACCAAGAGTTATTGAACCACTTGAATGCTGAAAAATATAAATTACTACCTGAAGCTCCACAACTATCCTTATTATACATGTTTCTGGGCTTCACTGCTAAATGTATAAAGTACTCTATGGAGGCAGAAAATACTCAGCAATGTGTGTAACTTACACAGCATTAATGTGCTTTTCTTTGATTTATACTGTGGTATGAGATGCAATTATTGTTTGTTTTCTCCTTTACAATCAGGGCCAAAGCTTTTACAGTTCAGTCTTTTCTCAGGATGCATGTTTCTGTACCTTTTCCTCACGATTTTCTCACTGGGTCTTAATATTAAAGATTATCTGTTGTCTGCAGTTTCCCTGAGACAACAGTAAAACAGTTTCCCTGAGACAACAGTAATTCCTAGAATTAATTTTTTATCTGTTTGAATAGCTTTTACATCTCAGTTGAAAACTAATTCAATAGCAAACTTACTGCAGGATTAGGACTTCAGAAAATAATGTGAATGTTGATTAAGAACATGTACATTTCCCTTGAGGGTGTAAGATTCTTGTTTGGTTTTGGGTGCTAGAGCAAACTCTAGAATCACATTTCTCACAGAAGCACAAGATAACTGCCTTAAAAACCTAACCTCTCTTTAGCATTTGGAGCCTCTTTTTAATTCTACTAAATTTAAACAAAAAAATCAGAAGAATTTAGTGTGAAGCAAGACAACACTTTAGAAAAAGCAGCATTTTGTATAATTCTAAACTAGAACAGCACTAGTTGGGCATCTAAGGACCATGCAAAGGTCCTGATTACAGAGAAAGGTTACACTTATTCAAGTATCTTCTCTGTAGCAGAGCCATAGTAGGAAAAAGCATTTTGGGAAGTGAGGAGAACCGATAAGAAATGAAAATGCTCAGCATCTTCATCCTGCCATGCAACCAGAATGTGAAGGGAAGGTCAAAATCAGTGACCTGACAAAATCACTGAGCTGTATCAAGAAAAGTGGGTACACCAACTGGTGCAAGGCTATTGGTCTTCCCCAGCTTAGTTCAGTTGATATGGCTATGAATTTCTCTTTGCCTCAAGCCCTGGTTTATACAAAGTTGGGAAATGTTTTAGTCTAGTTTAAGAAAGAAATTTGAAATAAAGCTGAACTATTCATTAAGCTAGATGACAGTATTTGCCACAACAGTCTAACAATCAGTATTTCATTTAATACACATTTGAACAATTCAATCAGTATTTTATGAGCAGGCCAATTTGAAAATAGGCAGCTGTTGGCTTTGTTTATTAACAAAAGTGTAACCGCATAGCAATTTCATAGGAGTACAAACACTGGCTACTTTTACAAGAACAATTTGCTGATATGTGTATAGGGTCCACCTTGTTTGTATTTACTTCAGGTAACCAGGTATATACAATACCAGCATGTCTGTTATCAATTTTCTACCAAAACAAGAAAGAGGGAGCCTCTGTTCATAGGCACTACTTTATTAGCATCTTAACAAAATATTTGAGAAAATGACAGTAGGTAGGAACAATGTTCTCAGTAGAGTTCAGGTTCACAAGCATTTCTAGAAAACCATTTTGCTTTACTTACTGTGTTTTCACACACCAAAATTCTCTCTGAACCACATACTCATTGTGTATGTTGCTGGAACCCACCTGCCATTTGAACTCAGTTTTCAAGCAGTGTGATTTCCATTGAACTTTATTACCTAGTATTTGTCCACTATGGGTGTAGTGGAAGCTGATGGGGAAGGAAGGTAGTGGGGGGAGGGAAGAGAGAGGGAAGGACTAGGGTAGAACAAATGGGAAATACATTTAAAAGCGCAGGTAACTGACAGTAAAATATATGTTCTTTGGTTAGCAAGCAGAAAGAAAGGAAAGGACTTGCATACATGATAGATACGCACTAGCATTCTAAAGCAGAAGACAAGAATGTCAAGAGTGTATTCTTTCCCCACTGCCAGATGGAAGGGCTATTATTATAAATGAAAGGCAGCAGTAGTGGATGCCAGGCACTTTTTTTGTGTGCCAGATTCTGAAGTCCAGATGTAAGCAGGTTACCCCTGGGACAGGACAGGCTTCAGCTCCCGCAGCAGAACAGAACCAATCACAGTTTTCTCAGTGTTTATGATGAGCTGTGCTGTAGAGCTCTCCTTCAGCTCCACTGTGACTAGCATCAGTGACCCACTGTGCACAGTCTTAGCTGCAAACCTGGAGGGAAAAGGAAATAAAAAAGAAAAGAGAAAAATCACTGAGGTGATTTTAAAATCTTAAGGTCAAAGACAGCTAATGTTTCTTTCTGCAAGAGTTAAATTAGCTCAAATATAATAAAATACTTCTAAATTCATAAATTCATTTCAGGGGATAAACCATAAAACCTCCTGTAAATTCTTCAAACATAATTTATGTAAATATTTTTGCATTTTATAAGGGCAAAGAAGTATCATGCAAAATTTTGTATTTAGGAGTACAAACTAAATCTTATTTAAATAATTTTTAATGTAAATACTGATTCTTCAGTTCATCTACAATATTCATACACACTGACAACCTGACTACAGCTGTATAGAATTTTCAAAGGAGTTTCATTAGTTGGTGCCCCAAAGACAATACAACTATGTTAAATGTAGTAGAACATATATAAAAAGCCAAACCATTGTACTTACTAAAATATGTCTCCTCCTGTAATCCCAGAAATTAATTCAAACTAAAACCAGTCAAAATTATAAACATATGAAACAATCACTTTGAAAAGACAGTAGCAGCAAGACAGTTATTCTGTGAATTTATCTCCAGAACCATAAAAATGTGGCCAATATTTTTAAACATTTTATAATTATTAAAAATCCTACAAAGGAAATAAAAAACTACTAACCAATCAGACAGACAAAAGTTAGGACTAATGCACCATTACTAAATTCCAAGACATGAAGAACCCACTAATTACAGGGAATTAAAAGCAAAACTAGCCTTTTAAGCACCACAATTGACTGAAAAGCCATTTTAGGCACAATGAACTTCTGTCAATCCTGTTAATTCATTCTGTGCGCAGAGCCAGGCCCAAGAGACAGGAAGCAAGGATGGCAACAGCGTCCATCTTTCCATCTTCCACAAGGAGCACAACACGCTCTCCCCCCTTCTTGGTTACTTCTCAACAACAAAGTTGCTGCACATGGGCTTTTGAAAACACTAACAAGTGTAGAGCAGGTCTGTGACCCCGTCTGACCCCACTTTGCAGGGCCAATCTCCCCTCCTCTTTCTGAATGACACGTGTCTGAATCAGAGCCATCTGCCTCAATTTGCGCAACATCTTCAGTCACAATAGGACCCAGTTAGCCCTGACAACAGCTCACAATACAGAAAAATCAAACTGCTGCGTTGACAGCACGCTATGGGCTATTCAAGAGCAAACCAACTGGTCAGTGTCTCCTGTCTGACAATCAGCATGGGCCTTGCAAAGCGCCTACCCAAGCCCTTGGGGATCTGTTTAATTACCATCAACATAAAGGAGGGAGTTTATCAGGAGATACTCAAAAAACTTCACTCCAGACTTAATTAAAATATTAGCCACTTAAGCAGGAAGCAGGTTCTTTTTAAACGAGAAGTAATTTCTGTCTTTTTTTTTTCTTTTTAAACTAAGCATATCAAAATCTCATAACACATTATACTAATTAAGGAAACATGGGGCACTTTTCTAATGTCACCCATCATAGGTCAATCTATTTCTTTTGTCTGGATTACAGATACATTCAAAGACCTCTCTTTTTAATAGAAGGTTATAAAACAATATTACTAGTACAAAAATTACCTACTTAGCTAGTTATATCAATGATTTCATCTATTTATGCTGCAAGGTAGAAGATGACTATTTCTCTTGTGGGCTTCGACAGGGGGATAATTATAGAAACAATAGTCTTATTAGTCACTTTATTTACTTAACAGTTGTGCCTTGGGACAACACAGAGGCAGATTATCTCTGAGTATGCACATAAATAGGTTGCTAGTTGGCACTCCTGCTGTGCTTCCTAGCCCCGAGGCTTGATTTTACCCTCTTTTATCAAAAGCTGAAAGTGATACAAAGTCAGCGTTCTGGGAAAGCCAAGGTGGTCCAAAGCATGAGAGATGAGTTTTGTGCTGATATTTTTACATGTGAATTTGCAAAATCACTTAGGGGATCAACAGTACTTTTCCATAGCCCTGAACAAACCACATAAAATCAATAAAATGTGAGTTTGCATGTGGTTTGCAAGATGCAAAGGGCCTGATACTCAGGTAATTTTACACAAAGTGTTAATGCGCAAAACTAGCAGCAGCTAATCTGCTTCCATCCATGGTCACCGATATGGCGTCTGGAATTGCTTGGTGAAGGAAGAATTGGACCACAACAGGAAGACTTATTTCACCATTAAAACTGCACATATAGAAGAGAACCACTCAGCAGGTTTACTGCTGCTTTTGAACTTTGAAAACCAAAATTTGTTCCTTAGAATAGGGAATATAATCTAGCTTCTAAGGAGAGTTATAAATACACTTGTATAATCTGTAAAACTGGACTCAGTTATAACAGGATGGAGCACTTGGCACTGGCAGTAACACTGGTTTGTCAGTTATTTAGATGTTTTAAATACACTGTCATTGAAGGATTTAGTTAATAGCTGTTTTTTCAACTAAATACATGCTACTGCTTTTATATACTAACTCTTACCATAAACCCTCAAGAATTTTCCAAAAGGTGTGTTGTTCTCAACTAAATACCTAGGGAAGCCTAGAAAGGCATGAAAAAAAATCTCTCAGCAGCAAAAAATTAATCACTAATAACATGTGTTCACTCTCAGTGAGAAACTTTCATTTTCTCCATGAGGTCAGTAATAATTTTTCACTTCGTAGGTTAGAATTTGAACTAAAAACAAACAAAAATCCCCAAACTAAACCAAAAAAGACAATAAACCAACATGAAATTTGGCTTTAAGAAGCCTTGAAAACTGCACTGTGATACATTTAAATCTAGGATGTATATTGATTGATTGTAGGTCCAAAAGAATGAATTTGTCCTGTGGACAACTCTAAACATAAGACATGTATTATGAGCATGGTTCTGTTGCAACAAAGGATCCATCTATAAATATAAAAAAATCCTAAACAAACAACAAAAAAACCCCAAAAAACCAAAGCAAATGAGAATGCATCTGGAAAACAAATCCAAATATTTACTAATAGCTTCAAGATGGCTGTTTCTGCTATGATGCAGTATTTAATTCTGCGATAATATTGATTCTAAATCTGATTTTACATCATTAAAATATTCAGGAACATTTGCAGCTGTTAGTATTTTTCCCATTTAAAAAAATCAAGACACATTGGAACAAAACATGTGAGAAATATTGTATATTCTGAACGTTTACAATTTTTTTTTTTGAAAGGATATTAAATATTCTGAGCATATGTGACATGCAAAAAAAGAGAAGGAGTTAATACATTATTTTTATATAAATGTACTACCTATCAGTAAATAGGGAAATATACATTAAGAAACAAATTCAGCACCAATAAAGTACTATATATTTTTAGAAAATAACTCAGTCTTTCAGGAGTTAAAAATAAAGCATACAGTCTCTGTGACTTCCAATGAAAATAAAATTTGTTCATGATAACCATAGAGAAAAATTTGATATATACTTGATATAAAGAGAAAACACAGAGTGTCAGATACTAAAATGTGACAGCGTTTGCCAAACACTGACTTTGCAATGATGACTAGTCTGAATATAGACTGGGAGTAATTTTCTCTTTTTTTGTAGACAAAATATAGCTACTATAAGGAGATGCATTTTTTGCAGGAAAGGTTCTGAAAATTTCAGTGGCAGTGAATATACAGCAGCAGACTAACTCACTTAAAACCTGCTTGTTAAAATTCAACATTTGAAAAGTAAATTTACACCTGAACACTCACTATCAGATTATTAATAAGTGCAAATTGGGATATTTACAGCAGAGCCGGGTTCGTTACACATAATTCAACGGCATTAAAACACACTCTCTCCTGTCTTCCTCTTTGACTTTTTTATTCAAGCTAAATTTTCTTGTTTTTCTGTTCTACTGCTTACCACAAAGACTGACAATGGCCCATGGAGGTTAAAACTTTTTTTCCCTCCGCCCTTTCTTTAAATCTTGTACATGAAGCCTTCAATTACTGCCTGCTGAAGCAGACAGAATCCTATTAGTAAGGAAGACAATCAGAAGATGCAATGCCCTGCCCTAGCTGTAGAAAAATAATTAGTCCAAAGCTGACAAATGTGTAATCAAGTTATGCAATGAATATATTCAAAGGGGAAAAAAATACTGCTGTGAATTAGTCTTCAATTTGTAAATATAAGAATGAATAACTACAAAGGAGCTTCCAGCATGTCAACTAGACAACAAAGATCCTTACACTTATACTTTCAGTACTCTGAATCTTCATATTGCTCTGCTATGTACAGATTTCACCTTATAAATAACAACTCATCTAAAAATCGGCTCCTTGTATTTATTTGCATTAAAAAAAATTACTTGTATTCATTCTCTGAGTAAGTCTTAGAAGGTGAAAAGGAAGTATTTGGGTATTAGTTCTGACCTGGGGATAGAGAGAGCTTAATACTAAAACTGTAAACACAAACATACCCACAAAAAGAAGGAACTTAATCTGGTGATTTTAACATTGGCTACTACTAATAAAATTTGATTGCTATTTACCTTAAAAATCATATTATTATACTGTGACTTTCTTTTTCCCTGCATATTTAATGCAATTTAACACTACCTCTGAACAAATTGTTCAAAATACCTAGTTCATTAAAATAATGTAATTATTTTCCAAAATTATCTATTTTTCCAGGGAGTATAAAATAACAAAATTGTAAAATAAACTGCAGTCAAATGTACATATTTTTACCATGTTTATTTGTATTCCCAAAGTAGATTTTAAGTCTGTCCTCAGTTTCCAGCAAGCAGCTGCACTGTACCTCTAACAAAAATGCAGAAATGCAAGTCAGTAGTCTGAACTTACTGTCCAATAGATAGCACTACTCCACATGTTCAAAAAGATGCTGCATGAACTTTTTATCATCTTCCAAATTTATTATTAGTTTAAAAATATCAGCATTTTTAAATCTAGGTATTTATATCTCCTCCCTTAAACTTCAATGAGCTAAGAGCCTGAATCAAAATATTTGGTCCTCCCACCTTGAAAAGTCTAATTGCAATACTCGATCTATTTTGTTTTTTCGTATACTTCACTCTTTCTTTTTTTTTCCTATAGAATTGGACATTTAATATGATACATGCTTGAGAATTATACTCAGTCTATTTTTAAAACAGGCTATAAATTTTAATTTGCAGAAAAATTATTTAATTTCAAGAAAGTAGATTATTTTATAGAATGGTATTAAAATATTAAATATTAAATGCTCAGAGATCTTTACAATCAAAGACAGTCTTCTGCTCAGTTAGTTCTTAAAGTGTTAAGCATTTTCTGTTTAAATAACTGGCTCAAAGGGCTCCTGTTTGTTTTTCAAAGAAAATGCTGCACATATTTATCACTTTATACCATTCAGATACAAAAGCAGTGCTGTCCTCTAGTGGAGAGCAAATAAGCCAGGCTAGAACAATCTGTTTTGATCAAGAGCATATCTAAAACGACTCACTCATATACTTTTAATGTTAAGACCAAATTTAATTTCCTAAAGTTATTTAAAAATCTTGCAATTTGCACATAAGCTCCTTAATACAATAATATATCTATGTGTTAAGGGCATTAAAATGATTCTGTGTGAAGGCATTCTCTTGATCAAGTATTTTACACCAGTTATTTAAAATTTTGATATGATGATAACACATGAAAATAGTATTAGTATACTCAGGGCCCTTTTGTTAGCAGAGAGAAAATTTCAAGGTTTTGGAACATTAGGATTTGATTAAGGATTTGATTAGGCTTGATTAAGGAATAATGGTAATAGGAAGAGTAATATGAGGAACTAGAGAATGAGTACTTTCATACTTATAAAATTCAGTTTTGTTTTCCTCTATTAATAAAAAAATTAACCTAAGAATAGTTACTAAGCAGAAAGACTTCTAGTCCTGCCTGTTTAAAGAAATATAAATGGTTAGCCTAGCTGGGCTTTTTTTTTCTTTTTTCTTTTTTTAAATAAAGAAAACAAAACCAAACCTCCCAAAACAAAAAGCTGGAATTACTTCCATCATAAAGCAAGAAAACATTAAGAGTTTAAAAGTCCTGCTTAAAATAAAAGGTGAAATAATGGTGGACATGGATATACTACTATTCCATTTAAAATTCTGTCTCCTACAGGTAAAGACTACCAGAAAAGCTGCTTTGCCTAGGTTATTTAGCTATCTAATTAATTTCTACTTGAGAGATTAAGAAGCAAAATCAAAGTTGCATGCCTGTTACAAGTTTATTTACACAGCTACCCACTGAAGTTTTCTAGAAGAGTAGACCAGGAAGACTGAGCCCCACAGCTAAGGAACTAGAGAAGCAAAACAGTCTTAGGTAACTGCATCAAAGGAGGTACTTTGCAGGAGCAGAGGTTGGTTTCACTTTCTCTCAGCTCTCCAACAGGCTAACTGCTTAGTAAAAAACCTTAGAACAGGTGTGCTTGCACACAGAACAGAAAAGGCCTTTAAAAAAGTCTTTGTGGATTTATAGACCTGTTTATCAGCTACTGACAACATATACTCTGATTCAAGTAAATAACTATAAAGAATTTATATTTCTCAGGAACTTATACATGGTGTTTATCTTCAATAGATGCGTATTTTTGTTTCCAGCAGACATGCTGGAAGCTGATGCGGTTCTTAGGTTCTTATGTTAAGGTGAATTCTTAGAATTCTTCTAAGGTGAATTCTTAGAATTCTTCTAAATTTAGTGCAAATTGGAAGATGACATATACAGAAAAATTTTCCAGGTGGACCCCATTAGATCGAGTTTGGTTCAGTACAAATGTACCTACACAAACATGCCATGGCATACCTTTTCTCCCCACATTAAGTGTTGCTGGATTAAAAAGATGTGGGGAGGATAACTGATTACTAACCACGACATTCTCTGATAATCAAAATTGTCTGTAAACAAAACCCTCTTTCCTTTGAGAATCAGTCTGCCAATATAGTATAAATGGGACATGACAGGTTGCAAAATGATAAAAAGGGGTGAATATAACCAGACTGTCAAGCTGATGCATGGGGTGAGAAATAAAGGCTAGTGAAACACAGTTTGGATTTCTGTATTTTCTGGATTTTGAACATTTTATGCAAGTTTCTACATTTGGTATTATTGTTTTCATATTATTCAGAATATGAATTCTCACCAATTGCAGTATGTCTACTGTCATAATAAATGATTTACACAGTATGTTTCTGATTTTGCTAAAGGGTAGCAATACAAGCCTCCACAAGACAGGTGGATGGTATTTTACATCTTGTTCAATAATTGCTTATTAAAGAAATCAGATAGTGAAGGGTACACTAAGCAATGTCGTACTATCCACGCCAAGCTCTGAAGAAACTACCATATCTACATGGTTCAGTAAAGTGTCCTCAAAAATGTAGGTCTCAGAACTGCACAGTCACTGCATGCACTGCAGTGCTTGAGCTAGGTTAGACCTGCCCCAGCAATGAGCAGAAGTGCTGTTTAATGCTTCTTTGTTTAAAACTTAGCTTGCTTGCTGCTAATCCAGGTGTCCACTATGACACCACTAAGAGATGAGAATCCTCCCTCTGCAAGTCCTGGTCATGTCTAGGAAGAAGAGATAGCTGTTAGTATTGCCACTTTTTGTGACTGTAATGGAGAAAGACATTAAAATCCCTATCTTAAAATGTGAAATGGCTGTTCTGAACACTTTAGAGCTTCGTTGTTGAAAGAGATTTGATTTTCTCCAAACCCTCAGATTGTCCCATATTGGGTTGTTGAAATTATAGAAATGACCATGTGAAATTTGAGGACTGAAATTAATTAATGCTGTTGTGTGTCTCAGAGGGCAAAACAATGGTTACAACTGTCCTGATGAACTGCAGAACAAAGATATGTATATGACACCATGCTCACTTTCTAATACTGCTACTTCCTGTTTGCAATTGAGGATTCCTTCCAGAATACAACAGCAGCAACAAACTAGTGCAATGGACTATTAAATAAGTTGAGGTCGACTAAACTTCATTCTTCATTATCCACCCAAATAGCTTCAGAGTTTTATCTCACTGACTGGTTGGGCAATGCACAAGTGGTCTTCAAGAATGAAAACAGTGGAAAAGATGATCTATCTTGCACCACTTTTAGAGCCACAGTCATTGAATTAAGTAATATTCTGTAGTATGATGCATCCCATTTAGGAAATGCTTTGGGAAGTAGAAGGTAGAGAGGTAGGTAGTTGAAGATGGCCTGATTTTCCATCCCATTGCACATTATACTCTGACGTCAACAGAAGCACACAAGTATAAAACAAAATTTGAGCGAAGAAGTAAATCCAGCTTGTGATCTTTGCTTCGAACAGATTTTTCTGCCATAAGCTGCTGCCAACACTTTAAAAGCTTTGCACCATATTTTTGTTGGTAGTGTGAAAAAACACCTTCTCTGTGTATTTCCATTACTTTTTTTCCTAAGCCAATTTAGCCTGAAACATCTCTCCTTCATGCACAGGGTCTTATGTAATAGTAGACAATATTTTGACACTTTCTAGAGGATTATGAGAGCATTCAAGTCTTTATAAGATTCAAGTCTGCAACTAGTCTTTTCATTCTGTCACCATCTGTTATCTTTTGTTATAATCAAAGTGAAGCAGATGATGATTACCTATACTTGTAGGAGATGAAAATGAATAAAGGAGGAAGAGACCTGAGGAACTTTTAAAATATTTGTCTGAGAAGAATAAGCAACACGTTGAAAGTAGCACTAGCATGGAGGGCATTTCTGGGTAAATAAGGCTTGTGTCAGTTAAATAGAGTATGACTGAAAATCTTGAATAATGCCTTCATCTCATCATATTTTGAAATAGAACAGACAGGATTTCTTTGTTGTTGTTGTTGTTGTTGTATCTAAAGCAATGAATGTTACTGCCCAAGTAGAGACCGGGAGCTCAAGTGATGTTCTACAGAAGAATCAACTTTGAGGGAATAAATGTCCTCCATTATGTACCCTCTTATCTTGAAAATAGAACAATTCCTAATAGGCTTTCCCCACTGACAACAAACAGCAGACAGACTTCAACTGAAAAGTACTTGTTCCCTAAACGTAGTTATTCAGAGTGATTTAATTCCCTGCAGGAACAAATAGTTTTCTTTCAGTGTCTTTGTCTTCAAACGGCGCCCTCACTTGTGGTCTGAACCAAAAGACAGAAGCTTGGTGCCTCAGCTGACTCTTTAAAATCACTTTATCAACATCAAGTAACAGTTTTTGGAACATTAAAAGAGCTGTGGATATTCCAACAATTATGCTAATCAGTCTTGTGAAAAAATATTTTAAGGAAAAAAAGAACTCTTCTTTCAGAAGTTTTAATATTTAACAAAACACATTTCCAATTCAAGAAAATCTCTCTTTTGAAATGTATTTCACATTCTTGCTTCTAGAAGAAGCCTTTTAAAATTGAAATAATGTTTCCACTTATTAGCAAAAGCAAGAAAGATCAATACATAAAATAGCTAAATCCTATTAAGGACATGTAAATGCATTTCATGTTGTCCTACAAGGCCCTGTAATCTAAGCTCTTGAATAAACTCCATTGAAGATCAGGTAGCTACTCTAAAGAAAGCAAAATAGTACAGCAAATTTATTTTTCAAATAATAAATATTTACCCGCACCATTGTCTGCTGATATCTACGTCTGTATCTATAGGCTACCAAGTTAAAAATTTTTGCAAATATCATTTCAAATAAAAACCAGTTACAAAAGACAGTTTAAAGCAGAATCAACTATGTCAACTGGCATATTTGTTCTACATTCATTTAACAGTTAAATTATTACACTGTAATTAAATACACAAATTTAGTAGCCACATGGTAAAGAGAGAAAAGAAATGCATTTAAGAAAGTGTTGCTACATTACGATATGCTCAGATATATAGCTGATGCAT
Source organism: Molothrus ater (assembly GCF_012460135.2). Lineage (NCBI taxonomy): Eukaryota > Metazoa > Chordata > Aves > Passeriformes > Icteridae > Molothrus > Molothrus ater. The sequence continues at coordinate 23,322,442 of NC_050511.2, read as the reverse complement.
TTGACATTTGTTTTCACTTATTTCATTTTTCTTTTGTGAGTGTATGCTACTCTGTTGATATTTATTTCAAGTATTTACTTTTGAATCTTCATTATATTTGCTCTAAGTGTTTTTACTTGGTGCAAAAATAAAATCCTAGTAGGGTTATTAATTTAAGGACCAGTAATTGGATTCCACTAGCACGACAACATCTTCAGCATGAATGTGAATACATTCAGACTGAAAGAAACCATGAAACACACCTGTTCATGTCCATTAGATACTCTTGCACTTGTATTAAACTGTACCATCTCATTTTGAATGAGTATATTGCATTACTAGGCAATACAATTTTTTTGGCATTAGCCATCATTAGGCAGTAATATTCAAATTGGAGATGACCAACTAGTAGGTTAATGTAATTTATGCTGCACAATGCAGAATGCCAGTTAAAAAACAGTACTTATTTTTCTGTGTAAAAAGACTTCCAAGAAGTCAGCTGAAGTAGTCCTCACAGAACAGCATGATGAACTAAAAGTTTTTGGACGTAATTTTTTTTCTGCAATATCACTTGCAATAAAACAAGACAAATGACAACCCTATAAAAATTAGAAAATTTATTTTTAATGTATTTTTATTGAATCTGTAACTGTTTAGATAAGATAAAAGGTGACTGTTTATTTTCTTATTCTGAAATTGTGCATCAAATAAAAGTCACAATTCTGGTACCCATGAGACTTCTGCCAGAAAAATTTGATTTTTCCTTCCTCTAATGACAGAGTTCATTTAATCCAAACATGTTTACCATATATATATATATATATATATATATATATATATATATAAACAAACTATTTTGGTCTTTTTTTTCGGCTTTTTGGAAGGATTATTATCTAATATCTATCTCAAATATTCATTCATGTGAATCTAGGATTTACTTTAATGACAAATCATAACTGTTTTAAAGATTAACAGGTTTATCACAGTGTCAATTAGGTAATGTTCCTGCTCAGTAAAATCTAGGTAGAATTATGAGTACATAATATCTGTGAACTCCATTTACTTATGGTGAAGCAAACAAAGGACTGTTTTCTAATTGCTTATCAACTGCTGGGCATTTCTCAAAGGCCAGTTAAATTGTTATAAACTATATGTTTTGCTTGATGGATTATTCTATAATCTATTTTATAACTATTCTGGCAGACTGAAAACATTGTACTTTGAATCTAAGAAATCAAAAAAGATTTCAGGATGCTCTGAAGCACTCTGAATGCTTCAGCTTGTCCCAAACATGTCTTTAAGCACTGTCTCTGAAGAAGTGTACCCAACAGTAAGTGCATCTTCAATATATTTACTGTTGGTTATGGACTCTGTTGTGGAAAACTTCCCTTAAAAGAAACCAAAAGAGCAAAAGAAAACACCATCAAAGTAGAAACTTATCTACAACCAGGAAACGTGTGGCTGAGCTAGGAACTAGGCTATTATTTTAGGGAGCCTTTTTGAGACTCAGTCAACAAAACAATCCATGCCTATGCGATAAGTCTCATGTGATAGATAGGGTAAAGATGGAGAGCACCTGTAGCAGCAAAGACTTCAGTCTCTCTTGATTGACACTCTCACCTAGTCTTTGAATTGATGTTGAGAACACAGGCTATACGGATCCCTCAGGGATGCAACAAATGAGGACTCTTTCATGGAGGATCAGGTGTCAACAGTGACAATCATTTCAGTGCAATTGCACTAGCTGTGCCATGTTTTTATGGTGAAACAGAATTTTATCATTAACCGTATCAAATACATAGGAAAATCCAGCTGGGTTAATGTTAATGCAATGCACTACAACTGCCCAGCAATGCAAAAGAGACTACATCCAACAATATCAGGTTATTAATCTTGTGTAGGCTGCAGAATTCTCACTCTTTCAAACAGCCATCTCAGTCAGCAAAATTTCAAACAAAAGACTGTTGTTTTCTTTAAAGGAAGATACTTTGCTTGCATGGAATAGCAAAATTCAGGGGACTAGAGATAATTCAGAATTTAGTGAACAGTTTTAGTAGATGGTAAGGGAAATGTATTCGTTTTCTTATTTCAAGACCAGGTTAACCTGTTTGTTCCTGCCACAAGTGAGAAGCCATACAGATTCACAGGACTAAATATTTTGAGTTAATCACATTAAAAGCTGTCATTAACCAACAATGCATCAATTCCACTCACATTCTGTATCATAGCATTTGGATGAAATGGATTAATCTACAAGAAAAACTGGAAATTTGACAGGGCCAATGACTTTCTTGGCAGGTAATTGTTTTTGTTTGCAGATATATATGTAGGAAAGTAAAAAAATAATATGGGAAAACAAGTTGCTCCTCATAGATGATAAAACTAGAGCAGGCTACTTACTATAGGAAACAGAAACAAAAGTTTAAGAATCCCCCAAAACCTTCTTGAAAGTACGGTGCTCTAAAAGGCTACCTCTTCCTTTTGAAACAAAACAAGGGACGGACAATTTCCTCTAACTGTGTTCAGTAAAGTCTAAACACTTCTATATACACTCAATTAATGAGCTGCAGAGTACTTAGTCTCAATTACTATCTGCTTAGTATTATATATTTCAGTATAATTTGGTAGCTTCTTCCTTAGAGTATAGGTAATAAAATTTTCTCTAATATTATCAAATGTTGATGAATTTTGAACTAACAAATTAATATTAAAAGATACTCGTACTTTAAATAACAATCTTACCTGTGTATGTTATCTTGACCAGAAGGAACTACACCCAGGTTAGCTGCTTTCACTACTCTCTCAATTATTACAAGTCTAGTAGAGTTCTGTGGAGCAACAGCTATTGTAGCAGATGTCTCATTCATTCCTGTCAGCATTCCTGAAACATTAAGTATTTAATTATGAATACAGTAAGATTTGCTTGTTTATTAAGCATTAAACCAAAATAGTAGACTCTAAACAAAAAACAAGGCATTAAAAGTTAGATAATTTATTGAGGAAACAATTTCATAGAACTCACATAATTACCTTACTTTAATGTCTTACTTGCAATGACCTTCTATCAGAAACAAATTAGTAATAGCTGAACAATGACATGTGTGATACTAATGCAACTGTGAAACCAAGGTAGTTTTTTTTCTCATAAAAAGCTTAATTTAAAAGAAGAATGGAAACACAGAAATTAAATATTAAGTAAGACTGATTCGGAATGGTCCAGCTTAAGTAAGAACAAATACAAAGATCCTTCATAATCTTTCAAACATACATTTAATTATAATTCCATATCCAATTGCTAAAAATTATCTTTAAATTCAGGTAGTAGTAATTGGTTCAATTTAGTTATTTAAGAGAAAGTCAGCACATTAGAAACTGGTGAATTCAGTTAGTATCCAGCTCTCTAAAATATCAACATAAACTATTTGAGTAAAATTATTTGAATATGACTACAAAATGGAACAGAAATGTAATTATATCTAAACATATGATGAAGAAAAAGTACAGAAGGATATGACATTCAAGGACATTTTAACAAAACTCACACTTTTCTATCAATATTCATTGTTTAGAAGAATGATTTGTTAGATGCTCACATTGATTAAAACACAACAGTAACTACAACTTAACACTGTGAGTGCCTTTTTACAGTATGTTCAGAAGCTGAAAATGCAGGCAAACAAAGGAGCATGGTACTTCAGGCAGAAATATGAAGCATCTGAAGCAACACTAACAATGAAAACAATGTAAAAGTCTCAAAAGGCCAATGTTTAGCTGCACATACAGCTCCAATCCAGAGGAAATAGTAGTACCAAGATGCTTAATAAGAACAATTAAAAAAATAAATCCAGCATTTTAATGCCCCGGAATGTGCTGCTGTCACAGAATAACAAATATGAAAGTAAAAATGGAACAGCTGATGAGTAAATAATAGGATATTTTCAAAGAGAACAAAAATCAGCATACAACTTTTATAACAGTCAGATTTATCTTGAGTAGAACATGCTATTTCAAATTGTTTAACTATTAGGCAAAAGCTTTACAAACTACATACACAGACTAAGACTGCTTTTAAGCAGAGCATGGGGACTGACATAACACTGCTGAGAGATATGTGTACTTATTTAGGATTTAAACCTTCTCCATTAAGCTCTACTGAAGAGCAAATGCTGAATAAATGAATGCAACTATGTTTATGTTAAAAGCCTGTTTCCCGCAGCATGTAATTAAAGGAAATGTTGTACAAAGCCAGTACTTTTGTCAAGCTCCTGTAAATGGAAAGATGGATAGCACTCAGAGAAGTGAATGCATTGCTTCATATTTAACCTTAACACTCTTGTCATTAATGGTTTGTCTAACTTGTTCTATAAAAGACAAGGTACTGCTCCATTGAAGTAAAATTAAAAAAATCAACTAAACCATGCTTTTCAGAACAGAAGATTCATTATTGTCGACTAATGTATTGGCATAAAGCAAAGTAACATCCTATCAAGTAAGGCACACATTCAATCTGCTTTTTCACCCCCCTTTATTTTTAACTCATGCTGTTTTATTGTTATAGGCAATTTGTACCACTCAGCATGACAGTGTAAACTGAATCAAGATTAATTTACATGCAAAAGAACACTTAGGAGAGCAGCGTGGTAAGCAAATGTATTGTCTCGATTGCTGAGGTGGAAAAGAACCTGGAAATAAAAAAGGCTACTCTAATTAAGGAGCATCAAATATGATTGCTTGGGGTCGTCAATGGCCAGAAAATAGTAAATGTCCAACCATCTAAAGAATTAGCATGCTGCTTGTTAGGAAAACAAATTTTATATATACAATTTTAATAAAATTAGGTAAAGTATATGTTTACTTAACCAAGATTGGGTTTTGGTGTTGGCTTGGTTTTTTTTAAAATGTGATTCAGGTATACACTTCTAAAAAAAGTTGACAAAATTATTCAAAAACATGTCTCTTGAGAGAAAAAAAAATCCTAAAGTAGTTTTAATTGCCTATTTTAAAAACGCTATCATAAAAATTCTGATTAATATTCAGCTATAACAATCACATGACACATTTAATATTGCTTGAAACACAAGAATCCAAGAAAACTCTAGCCTGAGCACAAAGCAGGAACTAGTCTGGGTTAGCCACCTGATACGATGAAATAACTGTATGTATTTTAAATAATAAAAGGAGATTAAATTGGAAAAATTACAGTGATGGGTAACAAGGTATGCTAGCCAGCAAGACTAGTCCTATTCTGAACTGAGGGAAAGAGAGTTTTGCTACTGAATTTCAAAAACAACAGACAAGTTGAAATCTGGATACAGAGCTCCCAACAGTAAATGTTCCACTCATGCAGAATTCCTGCTATGGCAACTCGACTTTTCATGGGGATGCGATGTAAAACAGGGTTTAAAATTCTGAGTCCTAAAGGATCAGAAAAAATACTTGAGCAAAAAGGTAAAGAATGTTTAATATTTTAATCCATTTTAATCCGCTCATTCCAAATTTTCAATCACAACAGCTACTAATTCAGCTGCTTTTCCGGGGAACTACTTCACCAGAGGATTCCGAGCTCAGGAAGAAAGGAAAGGGGAGATGGTGCAGCAAAGCTAAGCATATCATGCACAGCATGTGGACAAAAACAGCTTTTGAGGTTCTGCTGCTACCACCAGATAACCTTCACAGACATGAATATTCAATAACCTGTCTGCTCCTCTCTCTTTATGCCATCAGGAAGAAAATGGACATATACAAATGTAACAGACGATGTAAAACAGCAGAGTGTAATTGAATAAAGATGTGTAGCAATGAATTGTCTTCTACACAGCAGTATAATACCAGCTATTTTCTCTTTAGCATTCTTATTAGGTTACACATGCAATTTAGATGTAAAAATCCTTAAAACCCATACATATTTTCATTCTCTCCTTGCATTTCTAATATTCTCCTCAAACACTTCAGTATTTTTTACCTATCTGTTTTGGTAACAAATAAAACCAGGCATCTCCAGACACAGGACTTGAAACACATTCAAAACCAACCAAATAAAACAAACAAACAAACAAACAAATCAAAAAAAAAAGAAGAAAAAAAGGAAAAAAAAAAGGAAAGAGCATGACAAGTGAAAAACAAGTTATATAAATCAGATTCATTTGGAGAATACAGGTAAATTGAAGTTAAACACAAAATAGAATAGCACATACCAACTTCTAAATTGCCCTGCATTTATTATTGTAATTTGGATTTTTCATTTAGCAAGAACACAAAGTAATTCATCCCATATGCTACCTGTTCCTAAAGCTTTGTAATAAATACTAATGTAAAATGTAGAATTGAGACCTCTGTTACAAAGAATATTCTGATACAGCTGATATCCATAAGAAAAAAGATGGAATAGGAAAGGTTTTTAAACCTGTAGTAAATTTGCCAGCCTGCAAAGTCCTGCATCAAAGAATGAATTCAGGAAGACAGAGCAAGCGATACAGAAATGCCAAGAGACCTTCATGGATTTACAAATACTTCATATAAACAAATTTTCAAATAGCTTTATTCAGAGTAGCCTTTCTGCTCTATTAAACATAGCAAACAGCTGCCAGATTTATTCAGACAAATAATCAACAACCATAGAAGTAAAATGGCAGAAGAAAAAGGAATTTTGGCAACAACTCCACAGAGGACCACAGCTATTCTCCAAGTACACTTCTTCTATGTGCTCATGGTTCTGTATGGCCAGTCACGAGGAAAAAAAGCCCTCAGTCACAGTAAAGCATACAAAAACTCTATCAGAATACCACAAAGCAAGCAAACATAAAAACAGGGAGGGAAGAAGCACAGTAACCTGCCTTCTTTTCACTACAACCTCAGCTACAATTTTTAGAAGGGAACAGTTTAAAATAAATGTACCACAGCCTTGTTCAATCACTCACCTTGGTTTGCTGAGCAGGTATAAAGCAGAGAGGCAGGCTTTAGCCAGCAAAGGGTAAGAACAGCAAATAAGTATCAATTGGTTATGAAAACAAAGCACAATCCTAACTTTTCACTGCAGCCATAAGCTTAACTGCAAATTATCTAGACAGTATTTAAACTACTTTCTTAATAATTCAATAACACAAAAGCAAGAAATGCTCAAAGGCAATAACTAATAATACATAACATTACTCGTTGGTGTTCTTGACTGCTTGATGGATATACTGAGTTTCTGAGCCTTACACAGCAATGAGACAGGATCCCATGGGCATATTCTCATCTCAATGTGAAGAGACATACACATGTAAATCCCCATACATTGAGATATATGAGTAAACACTACTACATTTGAGTGCATCCAAAATGTAACCACTTATATTTTAAAATATCCAAGAATCATATCCAAATTAAGGACAGCAGTATTGACTATTCCATTTAACATATGGTTAGGTCAAACCTAAGCACAATTTTAGGTCAAACCTAAGCACAGTGTTTTGAATAAAATATTCAAGTCACTAAAAGCTCTTATGGGGGTTTGTGTCTGGATTAGTATAAGAGACTTAAATTCTTAAATACTTAAATACTAAAACATAGTATTAGTAGAATGCAGAAGTATAAAAAACAGTGTTCCAACATGAGTAGTTTTTATATATGAAGTGTTTGAAAGTGAAAAGATTAAAACAATCTTCAAAGTAGCTACGGAACAGGTACATTAACAGTATTGAAAATTAGTATTGGAATAAAGAATAGTAAAGCCCAATGCAATACCAATGTATAAATGGTTCATTTCCTTGAGCTGGCATCACAAGTTTCTGTTTTTCTGCTGGTAGGAAAGGCATTCACACTTCATGATGGGAAGCCAAAAGTCTTTGAGCCGAAAGACTGTTTTAGGGTAAAGTGTGGGCTTTGATCCTTTAAAGTCTGCATCATATCATGGCACATCCTTCTCAAGATACTTTTAAACTACTAGCCAGAGTGAATACTAACAGTCTCAACCACCTACAACTGGAAGCACTTTCTGTATGCTTGGAAATTGAAAGGCATGCAGCTCTCTTCCCAAGTAAATTTACTGAAGCTGCTGAAGTATTTCTCACCTTGCTCCTTCTTAAAATCTTTCTCTGACATAGTGACAGGCAGAAGCAGTTCTCCAACAGGGGGTTGAATGTTAACATTGAAGTGATCATCCTTTGTGCTAGAAAAGAGAAATTACAGAGAATCAACCAAATTCTTCAACGCTGATTAATAAATACACATGTATCAGTTTCAAATTTTCTGTAAAATCATGAAAAAGTATAAGAACTATCTGTATGATTTCTAACTTATAAATTTGAGAGCTAACTTCTTACATTAGTAAAGCCGATCCATTTTTCTCCTGTACAAATGTGGTAGGCATAGTCTTGTGTTTCTGAAAATGTAACTTTTATTCAAATCGATGTTTTTTTGTGATCTGCAAAGCATCACACTCAATCTAAATGCTTGCAAAGGACAAATTATTGTGCATTTCACAAATCCTTTGAGAGAACTGTTATGCATTCTGTCATCAGCTACAGCTGTTCTAGAAATAGGGGTAAGCATAGAAAATATATAATTTCAGACAAAAGGATGATATTGTCTGGAAAAAAACCCAGAAACAAGCCAAACAATAAATACATTAGTAAAGGAGAAATATTTTTGATAACTTCAGTTTTACAGTATTTGGTATATTTAAACAAAATCACAGAGCATACTGGTAAATGTAAAAGCATGCTGGAAAACTGCAGAACATTTTTTAAATGGCAGAGTTAAAAAATACTATCACTAGAAACACAATACTATCAAATGTTACGCATTTCTCCTTAAGAAATAAATATCATACAGTGAACTTCCTCTCCCTATCCATTCAATTCCCTATTTTCCAATTATTTTGTCTGAGACTTCTTCAAATCTACAGGAACTCAAGATACATTCACCCTGCTATGTTTCATTGACTAACTGTACCATAAGGGATTTGCCTAGCAATTCAGAATCAGTACATCCAGTCAGAATCTCTGTTAATTCTTTAAGGCCTGAGAAATTTTTAGAAAAGAACACTTTCCTTTTTTTTTTCTGGTCTACCAAATAGTCAATATATATTGATTGGTGATATGCCTCAGATATCTTACTTAAATATAATGATACAATCATTAGAATGGAAAATACATTTCATCCATTAACATCCATGTTATTCAAATTAACCTAAAATATTTGCTACTGATATTTTATAACTCTGCAACTTCAAAGTTCTGAAACAAGACAGACTAATGGAAAGCAAACACCACTATAGATCAATAATATAGAAAACACACGTCTCCCTCCTAAAGATGCAAGACAAGCCACCTGGAAACAGAGAAGCATTTTACAGTCCTTCTACTCACAATTCTAATACTTACTGTAATTACCCATTTACAAAAGGAAATGCTTAGGAACTAGTACATTCTTATTTTCTAGCTTCCAATGTGTTATAGATATGCTTATGAGTGCAGTCTCAAGTATGACCTGTTCAAATAAAATGGGACATTTATGCTAACTTCGCTGAGAACTGCTATTTAGTACACATACAGGGGAACAATCCCTTCAAACTCCCAGTACTTCCTTTATAAAAAATCAGTTATTAAGTGCTGCTAATTTAAAAGCTAACAAATACAAACTTTTTTCCCCCTGTACTAATTTCCTCCCCTGTACTACCTTAAATGCCATCTGTCTTGAAAGTCATTATTATAATAAAAGAGCAGGGATTGTTTGATTATCTAGCCCGATTAAGTGCACAGTAAAATAAGCAAGAACTATTTTTTCTTTAATTTTTCTTTTGAAAAGTGATTAAGAACTCAATCATCTTAAGAGCTGATGGAAGGGTCTTTAATCAACTGCCTCATTAATCTTTTGCTATTCATACGTACTACTTGGACTATAAGACTAACACTTTCAACAATACCTTCATTGACACTCTTCAACTGATTGTTCAGCCAATCTTATGTTTCATATTTAAGCAAGATGTACTCTATATAATTCAGCATGAAACAGATAAACCATTTTGTGTACAATGATTTATGTCCCACATTGACTGGAGAGATGCCATTTGTACATAAACTTGACTTATAACATCAATTATTAGATTGCTTTAATGCTTATAACAATATTTCCACAACAAGAAGGAATAAAAGCATGAGTACAGCTTGGATTTTTTATGTCCATAACTGCTCAAGAAGACCACTTGACACCTCTGCTGTTAACAAACATGCCACTTCCATTTCCTCTATTGAATAAATAGCTAATATATATTCTTTGATAAAACACAAACTCTTCATAGCATACAAACAGAAATTCTGATTGCTATTTGTTCTTCAAAACCACTTTGCTCTTAATTTCACTTTAGTCAGCATCTGGGTTACTTTGCACTACTTTAATTCCAGTGTGCTACAGTAAATTTCTTTCTCAGCTACAGAAAATCATCCTTTCTTATAGGTTCTCTTTATCAGACACTTCACAGATTAAATATACAGCTTTTGTTTGTTGATCTGCATCTCTTTTATTACCTCTTTATATTAGAGAGCTCATAATATTTAATTTAACAAAAGTTACTTCATAATTCCATAGAGCCACAATATGAAGGGGCATTAGAAATCACCTGATTCTACCTCCTGCTTAAGCGAGGGTCACCTTAGCTCACTTTGTTCATGGCCTTGTCCATTTGAGCTCTGAGTATCTCCAAAGATGGAGATTTTATCAGATATCTAATGAAGAAATTTGAGAATAAAATTGAGGCTTGGAATACAAGTACTTAACTTCCTCCAATACCTAGCGAACTAAATTTCAGTGTATTTAACTTATTCATTTATATTTTCAAGAATCTCATTAATATAAATGATGTTTATACAAAAAATTACATTCACATATAAAAATCTACTGGACAACTGGTTCAAGCTGCACTGAAGCATCTCTCAGGTGGTGTTGCTTTAACTTTCCTGAAAGATCAAGGTGAAGCAGCTTACCAGAAAAAATACCCAAAGTTTCTCAGGGCAACAGAATGTGGTTTTTTATTTCAAAAATTAAACACTGTGTTTTCTGGTATTAGCATGTGCAATAAATTAGTAAGTTACAGCCTTAGAGGAACATGAATACTTAATGAAAAGTTCTTAGAGGGAAGCTTTAAAAGGATCAAACAGTTGGGGATGTCTGATAACAGTACCTTTCCAACAGCAGCTTGCAAAATCTGTTATGTATTTAATTGTGAACTTAGGGGCAAATGATATTACACATCGTTACTCTTACTGACTCCTTAAAAACTGCTAAACTGTACATATTATATTTTTAAAAGACTAACATCACTTTCATGACTCAATTGCAAGTATCACATGAATTTATCTTCTGACGCACACATCAGGATGAACAAAAGAGAGACAAAGACAATAATGCTCCCACAGGAACAAAGGGAGACTTACTAGCTCCACGATAACTGACACTGCAAGACTAAGATTCAGCCCTTCAGAAGATGCACAGTTTAAAGATTTCTGCACATGTCTGTAGCTAGCACTTGCCATTTGAAACTCTTGGCTATTCCTTCTCTCCTCTCAGTTTAGTTGCTTTTCTTTTAAAGAATTGGCTTTGAAGGGCTCCTGGTAAAGAAGTTGTCTACCATAACAAAAAACTTTAAAACAGTGATGGCAAAATCTTCTTTAAAACTGAAGTAAATAATGCTAACACCTGCAATAACTTCTTTTAAAATTCCACAATAGCAGTGGTTAAAGTTTTAACTTCCAAGGCTTTTAATAAATTAGTATTCTAATAAGACTGGGAATATTCTTCTTGCTCTTTATACTATCCTTTTTTGTTTCACTCCTAGCAGCAGCTTGTCCCAGAATATATCTTTCCCAAACCAGCTTACTGTTTTTGTCTTGTATTCACAAAAATCTCCACACATGTTAAAAAAAAGAACATGAGAGGAAGAGCAACACTAAGAGAGAAATAATTTCCTGCAAATTAATTCTCTAGAAAAGTATAGGGGACTTGACTTCTAGTCTTGCTGAAGAAAGGAAAGGACTGCATCCTGCTTTTGCATGAAAAAAAGGCCAAAGCAATAGAACAAATGAAAGCAGTTGTTCATGTCCAGCCTTGTTTTTTCCAGGTCAGTTATTTATCTTGGCATAATTGTGTTCTGGAATAGGGCCAACTGACTACTTTAGAGTAATCAAATAAAGAGAAGAGTACCAGATTGCTTGTCTTACATTTATAAGCAACTTGGTGATCTGCTGACAAAGCACTAGGGAAGGAAACAGCAAGAAAAAAAGTGAAAATGCAAGTGACAGTGATGTGAAGAAAATCCTGCATCTCTAACATTAGCTTTTAATATATTCCATAACATATTCCACTACATAATTTTAATCAGATGCTTTTGCGGAAGCATCTACACCTGAACGCATGCTTGCACTCAACAGAAATACTGACTGCTACCCAACCAACCCTCTTCATTTACTTGCTTTGCAGGTAGAAGTTCTGCTTGGGAAGATTTCTACATCAACACCGAGTGAAGTGGGCAAATTTCATGCTGCAAAAAATATCTTCCACTGAAAATAAAATTCAGAGCAAAAGCTTCTAAAATAAGATGAAACCTGCAGAGAACAGACTGAAAAAAGTTTTAAAATCTCATTCACAGAATTTACTTCATTTAAGAAATTGCTAGATTCTTTCTGCTACACCAAACTCTTCTGGAGTAATCAGCAAAATGTTTTCTTTATATAGTACAGGACAGACGAAATGAACAGACATACAAGAGTATGTATTCTCCTCATTAGAAGGAGCGGGTCCTTCTGATGACACTGGGACACTAAGAAATGCCAATATAAGGTAACCAGCTAAAAACCTCTCTCATGTCACACAATTTTCCAATTACCTATTTATTTTGAAAAAGAATGAAAGGCACAAAAGCCGTTGCTTTCATTTGATTTTTCTTCTTGGGAGCTCTGGTTGTGTTTTTTTGCACTTAAACCTTGAGAAAACTAGGGAGAGGAAATGCAAAGTCAAAACTAGGGAGAGAGATGCATGGCATGGACATCTCCCCTACACCAAACAGCTTCAAAGAAAGCTAAACAACTCCCTGCGTACTTTTCAAAAGAACAGAAAAAAGAAGAGAACCAGGCTCTCAATAACTTAATTTTATCTTTAAAGCTGTGGTTCTTTTATGGTTTTGGGAACAACTAAGGTAATTTGGAAAGAGAGGAGGAAAAGAAAAAGAAAGAAAACATAAAGATAAGCTTTCAATGTTATAAAAAGGACATCTCCTCTTCACCTTTAGTTTTTCATCGCGCCTACAAGAAATTGGAGATTTGCCTACTGAGTTATACAAACACAGACAGAAATTCATAATGCTAAATACACATACAAAAATAGAGTAAGGGCATGTAAGGGCTATAACTTTCTGTCTCTATAACCTTCCCTGTCTTTCATCTCAAGGGATTCAAATATTTTCATTACAAGGATCCATGGGCAAAATTCTGACATAGCAAAGCTCCCATATATTTGTTCAGACATCTCAAAAAACTAGTAAGCTGAGAGAAAGACTTGAGAATATCTGAAAAGAATATCTGAAAAGGGACATGTAAGACAATAAAGATAACACAAGTGGTAGGATTGTTGACATGGTGAACACTAGGAGCTCAAGGATTCAACAAAAACCACACTAACATGGAAATCTTTAACATCTGACATGGGGAAAAAAGGAAGTAATTCCACGGTCAGTGGAGTATTGCAGATAGTCTGTTATATCAAGAATCCATTCCAACCTTTTCTCTGCTCACCTGATGCCTACCTGCTTAGCTAAGGCTCAGGTCTCTTACTTGGATGGTGAGTATACTAAACTTTAACTAGAATTCAACAAGGTAGCAACCTACCTTGCATATGAGTTAGCCAATAACAAATTGCTCTAAACTCCTAAGCTGTGTCTATCCTGCTTGCAAAATGAGAACAAAGTAACACAAAAACAAAGAGTAACATTCAAAAAATCTTTTAAAAGGCTGAGTCCCTCCATTTAGTCCTCTTTAACTTTCTGCTTGAGAGGCATTATCATGCAGAACACCAGTGTGGCTGAAATAGCTGCTTCTGGAAGGAGGTGGCGTAAGAAAAATAACAATGAAAAGATGTTCTCCTCACAAGTACATGCTGTGAACATCCTAATATACATTCTAAATAAATGCATTAGGCACAGTTTTCAAGTTGAGGCATTTCACCCCACTTTAATTAGATGTGTGATCTTGTACTATTTTTGCTTACCAAAAATAGTATTTGAGCAGGTCTTTCAAAGCTCATTCCTTCAAACCTCTATATTGCAGTTTCTCCTTTATTGTCCTTGATTTGTACAACAAATTCAGAAAAATATCTAAATATTTTATGACTCATGTTAGTTTTTTTCTTTATACAGTTTGTATTTATTGAACCACTAGTACAACAGCACATCCCTAAGCTGAAGGGTAGTGTTTGCTATGCAAAACACACAGTCCATGATTGGCATCTAAGACCAATTGATCTACCCATTACCACTATGTCCCTACCCCCACAAGCTTTACTACAAAGCTATTGATTTAAACACTGCCGATCGGTTTCCATTTTCTGATTTTGGGCAGGCCAATTAAGAAAGTGAGTAATTGTGATTACACTGCTTCAGGATCAATTACATTTGATGCAAGATAAAGTGCTCCTCTTAGAACAACGTAAAGAAAATTCTTATGATCAGGAACACTTTACTGCTGAATATACTTCTAGCAAAAATGTAAAATAACTGACAACATCTTTCATAGAGATATGTTAACAGGAAATACGAGAATATAGACACCTTTGTGTGCACATTATTTCAACATTTTGACAAACTTCTAGAAGTCATTCCTTCTTTTGGATAAAAGCTTTTTGAAAAGTATAGTAAGTTACAGAGCCTGCAGCTGAGTTCTTTGAGACATTGCTCCCAAAACATCACACTGCACAGTTTCTTCAGTGATACTGAAGATCAGTAGGATTTTGAACAAAATAAGTTTTCAGTGTAAAATAGCAAATTTAATGCAAATAATGTTTTACCTGTTTTTATACTATTTTCTAGGAACTAACAGCAAAGAAACAAGGCCCTATCAATTAGTAAAGGAACATAGCAAGCAACTCCTATTCTTAATTTAATTTTAAACTTAGCTTGAGCGCTTTTGTCATTGGACTCACATTGTCTAAATCATTAAAATGAATACACCACTGAGGTCTGAGGCAAATCTATTTACAGTGATGTTACTCATAGTCTGCTTGGTGTTCAGGAATATTGATCTGTCTTGTTTGTCTAATAGGAAAATAATAAACAATTACTAGGCAATGTTGGAGAAAGTAATCAGTTTTTATATATCACTAATACAGCAGACCTCCCAAAACATAAAGGTGATGATCTGCATAAAATCAATGTGTTATGCTACATTGCTTATCCTCATCACTGCTAAGATTCTTAGCAATAAATGGTGTAAGTTAAAAATCAAATCATTGGTAGACTGAAATGACGTACTTGAAAGAAAAATATCTGCTTTATTTTAAAAATAATATTTCTGCTTGATAAACTATCAAGAAGATACTATTTTATAAAATTCAAAATTTATTTAGATAAAGAGAGTCAGAGTCTATGATTTTGAAGCAATTTTGAAACTGCACTGCCTAAAAGGGAACCTCCTTCCCAAACAAACATCAGGCAACAGTTCAAAGCTGTTTCCAAATTCCAGCAGACAGCAAACAGACCAGCTATAACAGCATGACGTGCATAAACTATATGCTGCAGAGATTTTGCTGGAAGTACAAATATGTGTAAAGTGACTATGCAGGAGCATCTACTGTACAAGGAAAAGTTTGAGAACTGGAAAGAAAAAATCCAATAGTAAAACATCCTTGCCCCCAGAACAAGAAATGTTATTTTAGCAGTGGTACTTTAGGATTCACTTGGGTACATCTCTATTATTAGGATTTTCATGCTATCTCCAGTAACTTGTCAGTTGAACAAGCTGTGCTTAGTAGCAGTATACTAAAATTGCTACAGAAATTTTCCAAAGGAAGAAGTATAGAACTTTCACAAAGGGCTTCCCTTAAACTGAAATGCAGCAATATGAATGTCTATTCAATATCCTTCTTTTTGTACTGAATATTGAAAGCTGTGTTTCTTGCCACAAAACATATAAAAAATCCATTATTTCAAAATATGTAAAAAAATTTTGTAGACCTATATATGCTTTTGCACAGTTTAAAAACTACGTAAACCTGACAATCCCCTAAAAGAAGGTTTCAAGTTTTCTCCCATCCATTTCTCTCCATCCATTTTTTCCCAATGCTGAAATTAACCCATTTTCAAATGCTAGTTTGTAACAGAACTCTCACTGGGTGAACGAGTTCCCTGCTAGCCTAGGAGGCAGAAAGAGGATGCTGCACACGCCAATAATGAGCACAAAAAATGTAAATCAGGCATATTAGACAAGATTTAGTTGGCAAGCCAATTACTTGGTTTCATTCTCACTATTGATTTAAAAGAATCTACAGTATTTCTTTGGTGGGCAAGTTTTGGGGTTGTTTTCAGGCAGTCATGTTACAACAACCACAAGCACCCATAATAAAGACTCAGGGTAGTAAAATTGCTCACACTATGTGCCATTTTGACTTGTTGTTTCTTAAAAGGGAGAACACACACAAAACACTAAAGTAGAATGGTCAGACATGACTGCTCCTTTCCAGACAATGTTAACAAGAATCCCTAGAAGAGCGGGACAAAAAAATAAAGCTAGTAAAAGTAAAACTGAACACTAATAATGTGCTATTTCTCTTAAAACATCGTGGATGTATATAATGTTGTAAATTTTGTTTAATTCTTTGAATATTTAATAAAACAGTGAGTCTGATACCAAGTAGGCTTCCAATGAACACTAGTTTTACCTTCCAGGAGCAAAAAATTACCTTCCCCCTCCCAAGAACTTACCATAACTGGAAACTGGCTGTCTGGGTAGAATCACAGAAGTCAATCCCCATTGTAGCAGTAAAGGATCCTCCAGGCTCAAGGCACTCTGCATGAAGAGATTTTTAAGAGATAAAGTACACATGCAAGGCAACAGAAGACATCAGATGCAACCCTCCAAACTTCACATAACTAAAACCCCCAAAAAGCTCTGTAAGAAAAAATCCAACAGCTGTAGTTTTATTACAAATAGGCATTACCCAAATGTCACACTTGCATGTTTAAGCGTCCTGGATTCCCCCTCTCACACCGTTAATGCACATGAAATGCTGCCATTTCAGTCTTAAGAGCTCTATCAACAGAATAAGGCCTTGTATTAGAAAAGCAAGGAAAGGAAAATTATTTACAGAAAAAAAATTGAAGTGACATCCTTTTAACTGTGCACAGATCCAGCACTGAGATTTCATTTTCAAGAACACTGGTTTGCAGATTTAGTTAGTAAATTGCAAAATACAACAAATAAAATCTACATTAATATACACCATAATGGAAAATAAGCTGAACTTAACATTATTTCATAATTTCTGTGGTTTACTTGTGCCTCAATATTCTACTTGCATTAGTTGGAACGGAGAAGGATTATGAACACTACATGGAAGATGACTTTGTGCTATACAAGCAATGCAGACTGAGACACTCTTAGCAGTGAAGATGTCAAGAGACATACTCATTCTTAAATTCTTGGCTAAATCACTACACTATTTCCCTAATGTTGTAGAGATAAAGCTTTTGTTAAAGACTTGTAAGCTTCCTTGTAAGCTCTTTCTTACATAAGTAAAAACAAACATTGAAGCAGACTTTGCCTTCTCAAGATTACAATGAAGAGCTGAAAGCACACTTAAAAGAGAGGAATTAAAATAAAAAAGAATAGGCAGGCAGAAGAATGCTTGATTTACAGATTATTCATAATGTACCTGATACTTTTCAGGAACTGAAAGTAGACAGCTGCTCCATGACAAAATGTTACAAAATTTAACTATTTGAAGATTAGGTTTGCAAAAATGCAGAAAAGATGGAGTTAATGCTGCTAGCTAAAGTCTAAACTAACATTAGGAACTGAGTAGAAAAAAAAGTATTCCAAGGAGTCTATTTAAAGCACTGAAAGTTTAAAGGTTCAAGCTCAAATTCAGAATTAACTTTACCGAACTCTTTGAGCTTAATGTTTTCAAAGGGAGCTTCAAACACACTTAACAACAAGAAAGTGTTGTGCACAGGGATTTGGGTGAAATAATTTGAACTATTTCTATTGGAAGAATTGGGACAATTGTCAACAGTACTTTTAGTGACTGAAGCAAAACTAGACTTATATTCCAGCAGGAATACCTGTCTATGCTGACACTTCTTCTTCTGTTGGGTCTGCTAGGTAAATGGTAGGATGTGTTTTCCAAACACTGGAAACACAAAATGTAGTAAGAACAGGGTATATAGGCTTAGTCCTACACAAAATTATAAAGAATACAGAAAATTTGCATTCAAGCAAGAAAAAAAAATTTTTTTGGAAGAACTACAGAGCTTATTTTCTGCACAAGAAACCAATAGCTTTTCAGGACAAATACTGCAATGTCTTTCTTGGGGAAATAAATACTTTACAAGGTAGGATTGTTTTGTGGAGCTCAAGGAACCCAAAGTGGATAATTCATTAATTCCACTTTTTTTCACCCCATGCTTTTATGTGAGACAAGTGAATGCTACTGTTAATTGCTACGATTGTGGGTATAGTATCTCCTGTGGTTACTGTGGGTAACAGTGGGTTACTGTTAATTGCTATACTATTGTGGGTGTAGTATCTCCTGATCTGATTTACAGTATTTCTAGATTTTTACTGGTAAGCCTTTGTGCTTTATTTCTTTGAAATGTTTGCAGGTAGGGATATAAAATGAAGCCCATGGGCAAAACTAACTTGACATTTCAATTCTGAGCTGGACTTATTTTGAGGAATAAGCAGCAAAATGTTCACTTAAAAAACCCCAAACTAATAGAATTCTAAAAGTAACTGCCTTGATCAAGTACGCATCATTACCAAGATGTAAAAAGTTATTATTATTAATTTTAACTATGATATAAACTATAGTACTGGACAACTGCTTTTGTAGCTATTTGGTGTAAATCTGCATAATCTTTTCTATGTTAACAGAATTATTTCAATAGTTTACAGCCATTTAATACAAACGTCTTAGCTACTTAAAATAATACTCTTTAGTTCACTGTTCTGCTTTAAGAACATTTTCCTGTATTCTTTTATCATGATACATATTCACATAATAATGTAGCTCATTGAAGGAAAGGAATTTTTATTATGAAACAGAGACACTTCTGCTCCTTCTGATTATACCACAATGTCCTAAAAAAAAGAACTGTTGAGAAAAGAAAGCAGATTGTGTATACAGGTTTTAATCTTGAAAAATCTTGCTGTGATCTGTGCTCTTTCTGAAGTTTTATACTCTTTTCCACAGAAATGTAGCAAAAAACCATCCTGATTACAAAGTAGAAAGTAAAACAATTTAGATCGGGTCTGACTAGACATTGCTTTTTATCTAATCTAAGCAGACACAATTTGTGGAACTATGGTAGACACAAGCCAAACTAAAACATACACTTCCACTCTACTGCCATAAGCTCACAATGGCAATGCTCTGAGCCACCAATATATATAATACATTTAGATTCACTTAAAGATAAGTAAGAAAATAATTGTGAATATACAATCAAAACCTCCTTTTTAATAGAAGCCCATAATAGCCAGTCAGTAAAATAGGACAGCAAGAGAATCAAAGTTTGTAGGCATGCAGAAAGGTTTGGTCTTAACAAGTTAATAGCTGATGAGTGTCTGTGTAGATGTGTACACCTACCCTCCCCACCACACACACATATATGAGTATACACGTAACTATGCAAAACCACTTTCCTCTATTTGAAATTTTGCCGAAGATTAAGAACCTGATTTTTTTGAGATAGGATATGGTTACCTATTGGATTAAACTCATGCATCCTCATGCCTGGAGGTAATTTCTTCTCTCCAATGTGAATGTTCTCTATCTTCTGATCAGTTGTGTTTGTTACTGTCACTTGCACAGGTACCATAAGATCACCAAAAATGCCTGGCTGTCTTGAGAAGTGATAATGGGCTGCTAATCCTTTCCCACTCATTCGATGAAGCAATTCATGTGTTTTTGTTGGCACAGAGACTTGCATAGTGACCTGTTAAGTATAACACAATAGTTGGCAAATGCTGTAAGTCAAGAACAGTTAAAACGACAATTGAATACTGCATTTTTCACTCAGTTAGAGCACCTGCTTTTAAGTTGGAATTTTAGTGAACCAGAAACCTGTGAAATACATAAGCAAATTGCAGTAATAGATATCAGATACAGAGCCCAAAACCATTTCTGGTGCTGAAAATACCTTTGTTGTAGCTATCTCACTTTCCACTATAAATCTGTTTTCAATTTTTTAGCTTTACAGTTAGTTATTAAATTATCACGTTTTTTAAGAGTTACAGTTAGTTATGTTTTTTCCAGAAAAAAACATTCTGTGCATCAGAATTCAAGGGTATTCCCAAGCTCATTGTGTAAGGTGAAAGTAGTGAGAAATTGTCTTCTGTTTCTCTTGTTAAAACCACAAAAAATGTTGTCTAACAATTACACTGCTGAAACAGTAAAAACATAGTTATATAGAGCAGAAAGATGCTGACACTTTTTAAATAGTCTTGCTGCTAGAAGCAATAAGAAAAATCCAAAGGATGTTTCAATCCATTCTATCCTGCAGAAAAAGCATAAAGAAAAGACATTCAGTGTGCAAACAAAATCCCAGATACTTCTGACAAGGAAGTAACGAGCTCAAAAGTAAGGAGTTTAAGAAATATGAAAACAAGTGAATTTGAGTACTTTACACAAGTTTTAAGGAAAGATTAGAGTTACTTCAAATTATATTTATAAAATAATGACCTGTGACATCACATGACCACTCTTACAAGTAACAAAAAAATGACTGGAAAAGGTATAATATGTATGGACCTTCACAGTTACTGAAAACTCAAAAACATCTTTGAATAGAAGTCCCAAATTTCCACAGATTAATAGTCTTCTTAGTTTTCTAGAAATAACTGTCAAGGTCAAACTCTCAAAAAAATGCCTCAGTTGTCAAGAAATAATAAAGGAAATACCTTGAATAATGAATACCTTATTGGTACACAGGAAGAGACAATAACTGTAAGAGGTTATTAGCAGTCAAATTAGTATGCTATTTGAACCATTACTCAAATAATGACAAAACTCAAGTTTTAAGATGGAATTTAAACCTTATTTTTAAGTTTTAAGCGCAGCCTCTGGCTTTTAATGTTCAATTCAATTTGAGCAGGACATGCATAACAGAAAAGTTATTTCATGAAATGGTTCTCTCATTTTACATTAGCAAGTTTAAGATCTATGTTTGATTCATGTTAACAAAAGTATTTTGCAGTACATTAGCCTCTTTGCGTTAACTTAGGGCTGGCTTTATTAATGATATTTATTAATAGGAATGAAAACTTAAAAAGTAGTCAGAAGTCAGTCAAGTAGATATACAGAAACATAGAGCCATTGAGGTTGGAAAAGATATCTAAGTTCTGTGTCCAACTGTTTACCCAGCCCTGCCATCTTCAGTAAACCATGTTCCTAGGTGTCACACTCACATGCTTTCTGAAGACTCCCAAGATTAGTGATTCCACCACTTCCCTGGCCAGCCCATTCCAATGCCTGATAATTTTTTCAGTGAAGAATTTTTTTTCCTAATACCCAACCTAAACCCCCCTGGCCAAACAGGAGGCTATTTCCTCTTTTTCTATCATTTACCTGGGAGAAGAGGCCAACCCCCACCTGGCTACACCCTCCTTTCAAACAGCTGTAGAGTGACAAGGTCCCTCCTGAGCTTCCTTTTCTCTAGGATAAAAACCCCCAGCTCCCTCACCAGACTTGTGCTCCAGACCCTTTCCCAGCTCCATTGTTTTTCTGTGGACTTGCTCCAGCACCAGAATGATCTTCTTATAATGAGTAGCCCAGAACTGGACCCAGCACTGGAGGTGTGGCCTCAGCAGTGCCCAGCACAGGGGGCCAATCCCTGCCCTGGCCCTGCTGGCCACAGCATTGCTGATCCAGGCCAGGATGCCATTGGCCTTCTTGGCCACCTGGGCACAGCCTGGCTCATGTTCAGCTGCTGTCACCAGCACCCCCAGGTCCTTTCCAGCCACTCTGCCCCAGCCTGTGCAGCTGCCTGGGGTTGTTGTGACCCAAGGGCAGGACCCAGCACTGGGCCTTGTTGAACTATTGGCCTCAGCCTTTTGGACGTTTGCCTTTTACCAACCTGTGCTGGCTAGGCCAGATCCCCTGGTTGTCCTACCTGTGCTGCATGATGGCACCCAGGATGAGCTGCTCTAAAATGCATACATATAGAGAAAAACAGTGTCACTATAGTTAAATCAGTAACACTGATTCAAGTTTTACTGAATCCCTTTTGTAATTTTTAGAGATTTTAATCTATGCCTATGCCCCCTTCAGCATTATTTCTTCTTTCAGTAATAAAAAGCTTGTGAGCCCATTCACTTTTATTTTCAACATCATACTATACATAGCAGCAAAACCACACAGGATCCTCAGAATAATGACATAATGTTTAAGTCATCTTTCTTTGTACACAACATTAATTTTCACTTGCATTTAATGTGGCAGTACTGAAAATAAATAAAACATACATATGTTGAACAAAGCAATTTAATTCTGGAAAATTGGGAGTTTTCAAAACCTCTACTTGCTAGTAAGGATTTTGAGCTGACAAAGGCTGATGTGACTGTAATGTGATGTATTTAACAGCTGCATCAGTCTGGTAAACAGTTTTTTGTTTTAATTCTAAAATTTTTCAAGTAGTTGCGATAAAACCCATGCGGCAGGTACCTGCAATCACTCTAGGGTTAAAATAAAACCACACAGAGTTAACAGAACAAGAAGCATCTACTAACCAGGAGATAATCTCCTACAAATCTTACACAGCATATGTTTAAATAATAGAAGTCGTTTGTGTACCTTTGGATGGTTTATGAAAATAACCAATCAATTCTGCAGACACAACATTATTTCTAAAGGAAATCTATGTGACTCATGATGCCTGCAGATACACAGAGACAAACCACACATATTTTATCAGTTTATTACAGTAAGCAAATAAGCGTGGAATGAGAGTGCACATAACTGTCTACTTAATGCTTACTGAAACATTTATAAGAGCTGTTATCTCCCTAATAACAGACAGACAGTGTGCAATTTTAGAGAGGAGAAAAGCTTCATATTTTTTAACACTTCACTAAAAAGTAACTGAAGAGTGTAAAATGAAAAATACTCTGTGCAGTTAGCTGGTAATGGACCATATTATCAACTCAAGTTAGATTTATAGGATACAAACTAGTCACTAATAGTTATTTTATGACAGAGTGTGTCTGCTTTTTTGGGTTTAGATTATTAAGATTAAACTCGCAAAACTTTTTTTTATACAGCTGTTTAGAAAGACAGTAAAAAAAATTAAAATACTGACTGTCCTTCCACCCCATTTTGACTGAAAGCAACCACATGTAGGGACTCCACACTGATACTGTATGTTTACACTTTCTTGGTACCAATTGGTCTAGCCAAAAGGCTAACTGCACATGCAGAAAGATAATTCATCACCCTAAAAGAAGTATCTTTAAACTACCTCTTGTATAAGAACAAGAGCAACATCAGGGTTCTGCCCCTCTCCCCCCCCCAATCATGGAGAAAAAAAGGGAAAAGTGTAAGATCACTGACAGTAGTAGTTCTGGCTTTCTTTATTGCAACTAAGCTAACTAGTTACAAACCACTGAATCCTCCCAATATGAACATGTTTCTTTTTGCCAGCTCAGTAAGTTCTTATTAATTAAGCTTACATTGATGCAAAAAACTATTTTCCCTAATTATTTAAAATAAAAATCACTATATGGTTTATTAAACCTACTACAGAAAAGAGAGGCGGTCATACATTCCTCTCCGCAGTACCGCAGAGTCACAAAGAATCAGAATGGTTTGGTCTGAGAGAGATCTTAAAGAAGCATTGTTACTATTAATACTCTTATTACTACAGACACAAAATTCTGTTTGTTTTCTTTTGTACTTATTCTTTAGTATAAAAATCCTGCAATAATGAACATAGACTTATTTTGATCATAGCTCATAAATATGTTTGGATAAAATATGTATTATTGGGAAAATAAATTTGCTTCTAAGGATGAGGAAAATTATAATTCTATTCCTCTAATTTACATTCTGTTAAAGCAGTGGACTACAACATTTAATCTAAGTAATCCTCCTACTGGCAATATCTATGACATAATCCAAGAATTACCTACTGAGCTGTGAGAGCTATAACCTCTCTCACACTCATAGTGAGGCTATGCTCCAGTAACTCTGCAACAGCTAAGAGGAGAAGGGCTATCACACAGTCCAGCCACATTTACATGATCTTTCAACTGAAGCCATGAGAGCAACTTAACTATAAATTTTTAGTATTAGGAGAAAGGTGGAAAAACATAAAAACAAAAGTAAGCTAGTGGCAGGAAATATGATCTTTTGCTCAATTAACAGTTATATATTACTCACAGTCCCCAGGCAATGTCTCCCTTATACAGCTCTTAAAAAACAACTATTAATTCATAAACAGATAAAATAAAGTGCAAGCAAAGTATGTCAGCTTCCTAGTTTGTATTATTTCAAGAGGCTGTTGGAAATCCCAACATTACAGCATACCTAAGTCACAATAACATGGTTTGCCAAAGTGATGACAGAATCCCCTGACAGGGAGCAAGGAAACCAAACAAGAAATCAAGCTAGCTCCTATTTTGTACAATCTAAGAAAAGCACTGGATACTGTCATTTTATTTGGGCTAATTTATCTAGGCATACAGACACTCAAGGACATATGCTGAATTTTGGAAAACACTTTTCACCAAAGGTGCCTCTAACTGCTCTACATCTACCAAATATCTTCTAAAAGCATACATCCTAACTCCTTTCTTTTTGTGTCATCACCAACTTTTAGGCTTCACACTTCCTGTAATTAATAACATGTCAATTAAGCTAATTGAAAGTTACCATATTAATGATTGTATCTTTAAACCGTTACTGAATTCAGACAATTTCAGACACTATAAAACGAGTTCCCAAAATTGTTACTTGATTTCAATATTGATAGATTAATAATTTAGATTAATACTTTTGTCTCCAAAACCTTGCATGAAAAAAAATCAAAAGAAATAAAACTCAAACTGCTCAAATAGCTTCCACTGATTTTTAAATCACCCAGAGATAGATCTCAAAAAAAGACCACTTTTATTATGCTGCCCATAGTCTGCTTCTGTAACATTGCCAAAATTAAATGTTTCTCTGCCCTTTTTTTTTTTTAACTGTAATATTTGTATATTTGTATGGCTTCAAATCATCCTTCCAAGAAGAATCACATGCTCAAGGTAATCACAGAATGGCTTGGATTGGAAGGAATCATAAAGATCATCAAGCTCCAATGTGCCTGCCATGGGCAGGCACACCTTTCACTAAGTCAGGTTGGTGAGAGCTCTTGCCTGGCCTTGAACACTTCTGGGGATAGGGTATTCATAACTTGACTGGACTGTTCCAGTGCCTCACCACCCTCACAGAACAGAATTTCTTCACAATATCTAATTTAAACATGCCTTCTTTCAGTCTGAATCCATGCCCCTTGTCCTGTCACTGTATGCTCTTGTAAAAAGTCCCTCTTCACCTTTCTTGTGGACTCCCTTGAGGTACCAGAAAGCTGCAATTAAGTCACTCCAAAGCTTTCTCTTCTCCAGTCTTTCCTCACAGGAGAGGTGTTCTATCCCTCTGATCATCTCTGTGGCCTCCTCTGGACTCCCTCCAGCAGGTCCCGGTCCTTCCTGTGCTGGGAGCCCAGAGCTGATGCAGCCCTGCAGGTGGGGTCTCAGCAGGGCAGGGCAGAGGGGCAGAATCCCCTCCCTGGCCCTGCTGCCCACCCTGCTCTGGATGCAGCCCAGGACACGTGTGGCTCTCTGGGCTGGGAGTGCCCATGGCTGGGTCATGTCCAGCCTCTCATCACCCTCCAGCACCCCCAATTCCTTCTGGGCAGGGCTGCTGGGATCTGTTCATCCCCAGCCTGTGCTGGTACCAGGGCTGCTCTGACCCACGTGCAGCACCTTGCACTTTGCCTTGGTAAACTGCATGAAATACCCATAAGCTCTCTTATGAGAGAACTTGTCCATTTGCCTCTGGATGGCATCCTGTCCTTTAGGTCTGGCAACTGTACCACTTCATGTGATGTCATCTGCAAATTTGCTGAGGGTGCACTTGATCCCTTTGTCTATGTCATTAATGAAGATACTAAATAACACTGGTTCCTGAGTGACACCACTTTATCACTGATGTCCATCAGGACTCTGAGATGCTGACCACCACTCTCTGGAATGTGGCCATCCAAACACTTTCTTATCCATAAAACAGTCCACCCATCAAGTACATCTCTCCAATTAGACAGAGGGGGAGGCAAAATAGGGAGAGCAGGAGGGCAGGATGAAAGGAGCCCAAAACCACAGGGAAATCCCACTTGTCCCATTATCCCTCTTCATGCTTGGATCCCATCTGATCCTCACACCCTACTTCACTGCAATTTAACCTCTTACGATGGTACTTCTACTACCCCAGTGTCTTACCCTTTTCCCAGCTCCTATCACTTGTAGTGGACCATGTCAAAGGCTTTACTGAAGTCCAGAAAAATGCTATCTGTAACCCTTCCCTTACCCACTGATGCAGTCAACCCATCACAGAAAGCCACTGCTTGGTCAGACAGGACCTGCCCTTCCTGTAGCCATGCAACTACAGCAGCCAATTCCCTCAGGACTCTGGGATGCATCTCCTTGGGTACATTCAGGTTCCTCAGGTGGTCACAAAACTCACCGTCTCTTCCAGTGGGAAGGACCTGGCTCTCCCAGTCCTCATCCTCTTATCCATCCAGTCAAGAGGTGTGGGAAGAGTTTCCCATTGAAGACTAAGGCAAAAGTTGTTAAGAACCTCAGCCTTCTCTATTTCTGTTGTTACCAGTTCTCCAGTTTTCCAGTGCTGTTTATTAGAGAGGGTACCCCTTCTTTGACCTTCTTTTTCTGGTTAATGTACCTGTAGAAGCCCTTCCCATTATTCTTTGTGTCCCTTGCCAGGTTCAGTTCCAGTTTTGCCGCCTTGGCCTTTCTCACGGCCTCCCTACACAGCTGTGCTTCATCTCTAAACTCTTCCTAGGTCACCTGTCCTGGTTTCTTTCCCTTAACTTTGACCAGCAAATTCCTACTGAGCCATGCCGGTCACTTGCCCCCCTTGGCTGATTTCTTGCTCCTGAGGATTGCCAGCTCTCATGCTCTGTGCAAGAGTTCCCTAAAGATCTGCCAGCTCTTTTCTACTCCCTTGTCCCTGAGGGCAGTCTGTCAGGGGATCCCACAGACTAGGTTTCCAAAGGACTGGAAGTCTGCTTTCCTAAAGTTCAAGAGCTGAACTTTTACTCCTTGCCCAAGCCCTATCCTTCAGGGCTGCACACTCCAGCAGTGCATGTTCCCTGCAGCCCAGGCTGCCTCCAGTCCTGGTGTCCAGTTAGCTCACTTGCACTGGTGACCAACAGATCCTGTACCACATTCCCTCTGGCAGGGCTGTCACCTGGCTCTGGAAGTTATCCTCCACGCATTCCAGGAGTCTCCTCGATTGCCTCAGCCCTCCAAGCTACTTTCCCAACAGCTGCTGGGGTGGCTGAGTTCCCCTGCAGGCCACGACCCTCAGGCACAATGCCTCCTGTGCTGGAGCAGGAAGGTTTGGTCCATGGGCTCCCCTTGGTCAGGTGGCTGTAGCAGAGCCCAGCCAAAGGTTCCCTTTGTTGCCTCAGTCTCTGACTCCTACCCACAGCTTTCCACCTTCTCACAGATATAAGCTGTGAATCCAGAGATGATCAAAATCTTTGGTAGTACTAAATTATCTATTTTCTAATACTTTTATATCCCTTAGATTTTTTCATACGGTTTTCTTAAAATAGAATCAGCTAAACACAATTGCAGTTACTCTATATAAATAGAAACTATTGCTCTTTGAGCATAAATATGACTATATGATATAAAGGAACGAGAATTGGGCCTTAACCTGGAGTTCATGAACAGCAGAAAAATCTTAGCAGTTCCATACTAGACTAATCAAGAACTTTCAAAACAGAGTGTGCACCTGTTCTGTGTAACTGGGGGCCAGTGAGACAGCTTGCATTTTGCATAAATAATGGAGCCTAAAGCTTTGTATTACAATAACACCTGGTTTTATGTGAGATTTGGCATCTTTGCCATTTTCTTCTACTGAGCATAATGAATCACATGAATAATCAAATGAAAATATTAGTAAAATCTTTTTAAATGTCACATAAGAAAAAACTCCATTAGCAACAAAATGAGAATATTCTCATGATTAAGTCTAAGTTATGAAACAAGCATGAAAGGAAGCGCTAAAGTCAGTCACATAATTATGGGATACAAACCTTGGTATAAATTCAGAAGTACACATTCTCCTCCAGAAGGTCTGCTGGGACTATTAGTGGCCTATAAAAAGGGCTTAAAAAGACACGAGGGAAATTTTTTTTGTAGGAATACTAAGAGAAAATTCCTATACTTCAACTGGTAAAATTCATATCTGTGTATGGGATATCTCAAGATTTTCTGTCCTTCTGTCCTATGTATGATTCCACAAGGTGAAAACCACATGGTCTGGTGGCTGATGCATATGTGAGACTTTCATCAAGCAGCACGAAACACTTAGTCATTAGGTGTTTCAAATAAAAGGCATTCTCCCAATACAAAACCAAGTCATTTACTTCAATTCAGTGATTCCATTCTTCCACTGACCACTAAATGGCAAAGTCTGAGAACCGCGATTCGAAGTATGGTTTAGTGGTGGCCTCAGCAGTGTTAGGTTTGCAGTGGGACTCAATGGTCTTTTTCAAACTCAATGATTCTTTGATTCTCTGATTACCTGAAGTAGTTCAGGAGTTAGAAAAACAGAGTAAGGTGTCAGCCTCACCTTGCATGCTAATTATGAATTTGAAATAGTGGACATTGCTGAGAAGGATTAATATGGATTTTGGCATTGAGTCTAAATGACTTCAAAGAAGTTCCTACAAATGGTTTCTAGTACAGTATTTTGATTTTTGGCAAACAGCCAGTACTCCAGAGACCTCTAAAGTGAAAACACACTGTACCCTACTGGCCATAATGTATAATCTTACAGTTAGATTTATAAAATAACAACTCCTGCATATTGGTTCCTTTCAATAGAAGCATCTAGCTCAGATTTTTCCCCAGAAAAGGACATAATCTGTTGGGATAAGTGTATAATTTAATTGAAACACATATTACACTTGTGGGTAATAACACAGTATTACCCACAAGCCAAAGTGAATTCTACTTTTAATTCACTATATTAAAAATCTAGTACAGGTATTTATGAATGCCAGCATATAAATTAAATCTTTTCCACCTTCATACAACTATATTTGAATCTCATTCACTACACTGTTGTTGAAGAATGCAACATGTTATTCTGGCTTCTATCAGGATGATCCTAATGCACAGTAGACTACTCACAAGGACAAAAGCCTGAAAGAAGCACTGAACTCACTGCATGTAGACATCTGTATCAGCACTTCCTCAATGCAGGAGAAGAATCTCTGTGTGCACCACACTACATCTCTTATACTTGATATTGACGTGCCAATTTTCTCCAAGTTTTATTTAATTATACACATAATATTTTAACCTGAACGAATCTATAGTCCTCAGACTGCAAAAAATTACAGCTGATCTTAGGCCATAACAACATTGTTTTTCTGTGTTTTGCTTTCCTTAAGCTTTGTTTTCCATCCTTAAAAAGCAAGAAAAAAAAATCCTGCACTAGTTAGTAGTCTGTTAAGCAACGAAGAGGTTTATTTAAAACAAATTACCTTCAGTTTATTTGTTTAAATTTAAAAACACTATTGTGTTGACTCAGGAATAAAATTCGTGGTGTCAAAAGACATATTCACCCTTCACAACAACATTTCTTTTCACACTCATAAGAAGAAACACCACCCAATCCCACCCACACTGCT